>NC_077231.1:291119203-291326703 GCF_027887165.1 Monodelphis domestica
CCTGGATGGTCTTCAGTTTTCTCACTATAAAATAGGTATAGAATTTGTCCTGCTGACCTAACAGGTTTCTTTTGAGGGTTCAATGAGATCATGTATGTATGTATGTAAAATTCCATCAAAAATTACAGGATGCTTACATATGTGATCCAGTAGGCTGATACTGGTTAGGTTTTTTTTTTTTTACCATCTAAAATATTTTTCCTTTAAAAAGCTGGCCTAATACTCACAGATTCACAGATTCAGAAATGTGTTATTTCCTCCTTGCCCAATTTTCCTGTTTCTAGTCGTTAGAAAATGTCACCAGGAATTTTCGCTGGGGATGTATGCTAAAGAATAAGGGAATATTTTACCTAAGACTTGGAGAGAATTATGGGGTAAGCATGACTCAATTATTACTCTAAAGCAGAGGACAGAATTGCAGAAGCAAAAGTACCAGGTGTGCCTCTCTGATGGAAAAAGGGTAGGGCCAAAAGCAGTGCCTGGCAGCTAACAAGCTAAGAACTTCAATACAAAATATTTTCAAAAGTAAATATCTTGAAGTATTTTAAGAGGAATCCTAAAATTGTAAAAGGGGAAGGGGCGGTTGGATAAAGAACTGTTTTTCACGGAATTAATTTCTTGGGCTTATCTTTGTGAGGATAAAGGCATATTATATACTACGACAAGGAAAAACATATCAAAGTTATTTCTCTGTAACTAATTTCAAATTTAGATAAACCAGGCAATGCAGTTTATCTAGAAATAGCCATCAGCCAGCCAAAAATTTACAGGTAAAAATCAAGCTTTGCCAGAATAGAAATGTAAATTTTTTTTGGCAAAAGCAAACAATACTAAAATAGTCATAGGATATATATACATATCCCACACGAATGCCCCAATATGCACATTTTTTGCTTAAATTAAAAATCCTCCATTTTCTGAATATGATTTATCAGACCCTGAGGCTTATCACTGATTATGGCAGCTAAGGGTACTATGGATAGATAGAGTACTAACCTCAAAGTAAAAAAGATATGAGTTCAAATCCTACCTCAGGCTTTCATTAATTATGTGATCGATAGCAAATAAGTTAAGCTCTTCTCTCAGTCTATTTGATCATTTATCACACAGAGATGATAAAAGTATTGACTTTATAGGATTATGAGGTATTAAATCAGATAGCATACATGAAGTGTTCTGCACACCTTAGAGTGTTGTATAAATGCCAGTTGTTATTAAGATGTTTACTTTTTAGATACTTTAATCTAACAAATTTCAAAATCCAACCAATTCAGCTATTCTGCCATAACTGAATCATAGGCACATAACTGCCTACGATGTGCCAAGCACTGTGCTGGTCACTGCAGATACAAGAATAAACCAGTCTCTAGATATGATCATACTTATTAGATATTAAACCACCTCGATATAATAACATTATTTGACAGCCATTAATTCCAATTGATCTTTTCCTTAATCAACTGATATGACAGAGCCCTTTTAGTCAGTACACTGGTAAGTGTGACACACTGATCTTTCATGACCTGATCCGCACTGTATGTAGGGATTTTCAAAGTTTTCCAGTGACTATTGCTAATGAGCTTTAACTGTAAAATAGGACACCCCACATTTAGAACATTTGTAAGGAGAGAGGAATCCCTGAATATTAGTTACACACTCTCAGGATAACAAGGACCAGAAATGCAGATTACTCTGAGATGACTAGAAGATGGCCCAATCTCTTTTCCTTCTCCCAGGATACTTTTTGCCTTTTCCAAAAGGTAAACTGGTCTCCCTATTTCCTTCCTCCTTCCCTCTTTTTTTTCTTTCCTTTCATCCCCATCTCTTCCTTACCCCCCTCAACCCCACTGTCCTGAGGAAATCCTGTTTCCACTGAGAATGGCATTGAGGTTGGGATGAAGACAGGGTATCTGCCCCTTATATCTGCAGGAGATGGAGGCTAGTGCCTCAGATACTAGAAACCATGACTCATGAATCCCCAAAGGCTTGTTTTAAACTTAAATGCTATACAGGTGAAATCTTGTCAAAAAACATTTTTGTTAAATGAGTATTTCAAAGTTAGCAAAAATCCATCCATCCTTCCTTCCTTTCAAATCTTTATCTTCTGATTTAGAATCAATATTAAATATCGGTTCCAAGGCAGAGGAGTAGTAAGAAGTAGGCAGTTGGGGTTAAGTGACTTGCCCAGGGTCATACAGCTAGTCTGGAGCTTCTACAAAAATAAAATTTAATTCCAACAAAATCAAGAATATCTCTATTAATGTTTGTGGGTAGAATGTCACCTATGCCATTTATTTTATCACTATGTACTACTTAGCAAGCTACAAAGCTTGGTAAAGGGTTTTTTTTTAATTGCTATTTTAAGCTTTGCAGCAGTGTAAGATACAGATATTCAGCCCTCCAAACTATTTCTAGTTCCATTGATTTGTGACATACCATATGGCGCCTATATTTAAGACATCCTGATTACCATATCAGAATTCCTATACTCAAAGTAAAGGTCAGAGTGATTTTTATCATCTACGATCATGAGAAATGTGAGAGCTCCTTAGCCCTGCCTTCTCCTACCTCAAAGGCTAGAATCCCACCATTTGGGACATATTTAAAAGGAAAGCTAGCGACTTAAAGCTCTCAGTCCTTCTCTCTTGGTGCTGCCATTTTGCACGTGGGCAAAAATTCCCCGAGAGATCTCCATGTGGGCATGACAGGTATGAAGGGCTAACTTTGACAATGGCATCAGACCAGAGGTCAGAATAATGAAAGACGTGCTGGAAGCACGCCCTGGTAAGCCTACTTTTCAGAATCAAGGTCCTTTGTCAAAAAAGAACCCAAGTCAAACGATTTTCAGAACGCTGCTGGGGAGGTAACCCTGGGCTGCAGGAGCCCTCTGCTTCCTAACCAGACTACAGAACGGGGGAGCCCCACCTTTTCCAACATTAAAATCAATGTAACAATTCAACATACAAAGCACCTCCTATAGTACTACTAATGTGCTCGTGCTGGACATACACCTTAAGTCTCAGAGCTCTCGAGGGGTTTGCTGTGGAATAAAATTAGATTTCAACATCTGCCACCATCAAGAAAAAATTCCATTTCTGGCTCCCATATGAAAACACTGTAACCAATGAATGGTAACTGAACCATGATACCTTAATGGTTATTACCCAAATCAACTATTTTTTTTAAACAGTAAAATTAGGGGATTCTGCTTTCATAATTATTTGAATGTGTTATCTTACTAAATGTTTGACAGAATCCCAATATGATTTAATTGGGAAAAACTGCTGCTCATTTTAATATTCAGAGCATAAAAATATTCATTTTGGTTATTTATTCTATGTTTAGATCTCACCTTTTTTCTTGTTTAAATGTAGGTTACTTAACATTTTCAAAATAAATACAAAAACTAACTTTATTCTGTATTTATTCAGAAATTTCTCTTATATAAAATCCCATTTGTAACCATTAAGAAGACACACTAATAGAGCAAACCTAGAGAAAGAAACCCTACCAAATATCTTCCTATATAATCCTGTGGGACTTTGGCCAAGTGATTTAAATTTAAAATTTTCTAGACCTCAGTTTTCCCATCTACAAAGTGAGACAAGTTGAATCAGATAATGTTTAAGTCCCTTCCAGCTCTAGATACATTTGGGCAAGGACTAGAAGCCTATTTATGATCTGTGTAGGAACAAATCAGGTTCTTGGAATTTAGAAGGTATTTAAAAATTATGCCAGTTTAATGTACTTGCCAACGTTTTTAAAAGTTCTAGAAAATTATAGCTTTAACAGCAACCAAAGGCTTTTTGATGACATATAAATAAAGAAATCATCCTTGTCTGCGAACAGGTTGCTTTTCTTCTTTCTTGATCAAATATATAAAGAATTTGACTCTAAGCCTTGATTCTAGAAAGCCCAGAAGGCCCAGACAGGAAGGCATTCCTCTCCATTCCTGAGCAGCCCAATAAGAAAGATTTTTATTTGTAGCACAGTTAGAGGATCCATGCTGCTCCTCTCTAGCTATTGAGTACCCCATGCAATTTAAATGATTAACTAAAAAGATGAAAATGCAAGGATAATCCTAAGCCAAATCAAGCTCCCCTTCACCTCACTTTCATGCCCAATTCTCTTTCCAGAGCTTGGTCCAAATCTAGGATGTTCTTAAGGGATAGTTAGTTCTAAACCACACACACACAAAAGTCATCTGTTTCTTCCACTGAAATTGCTGACCAGGGGAAAGACTAACTTACTCTGTAGGTTTGTTTTTCTTTATTTTTTCCTGATCTGCACCTTCAAAATAACATGTTCAAACAGACTCTTAGTAAATAACCATGTCTTTGTTCCCCTCCTAGATCATGACTCTCCCCTTATTGGCAGAAGTTGATGCTTCATAATAATGTGAATATTTATAATATCATAAAGAACAGAAAGAAAAGACAGTCATGGGAAACTGAGAGAATCAAATTGCTGGGGGTAGCAGTGATGGAAATATCTTGTATGCTGCTGTTCACAGGGATCTGGTAGGTATGTGTACCCAAATGTACACTGATTGGTCATTTCATTCCTTGTTTATATTTTGAAAAGTCATTTGGACCAGTGAGGTGGACCTCAACCTGAAATAAGGAAATCTGTGGGGTCAAATGCTTAGAATCTGACTTTTTCATCCATTTTGGAAAAATACTCAGCCCTTCGCACAGAGCCAAGAAGAAAATAGGCTGTTGAAGAAGTCCAGGAATATCCCTCAGGTGATTGTGGTAGGCACAGCCTACGCTCTGGAGGAGAGAAGGCTAGCTTACTTTTAATAAAGAGAATAAGGTCCAAGGGAGCAGCTAAGAGCTCAACCACAGGCCAGGATAAAGCAATGAAAGGAATTAAGGAACTGACAGAGCCAAACAGGAGATGACACAGAATTCTATGCAATTGTGGGACCTCAACATTTTATATTAAAACAAAAAGTGACTATTTTTTCAAGGCTGAATTCTATAATTTAATTTAAAATGTCATAGCTTGCCTGCTTGAGATATTTAGGGAGATGCCTTTGCTTTCTGAGAAGGAAACTCTTTTAATCGAGATTATTGAGGATTCAGGTTAAATCCCAAAGATGGCATATCAACAAGAGATGCCTGACTGTGAGCCCTCTCTGACTGCAAAATGAAATTTCCAAACTGAGAAGGGTGGCGGCGGGGGTAGGCAAGGGGCTAAAGTGAGAACAGGACATTTGTCGTTAATGTACAGTCTTCCCATGTAAATAAAGACATCTGAAGAAGCACACAGGTTTGAAGCTGCTCTAACATTCTATCATAATTAGAAACATTTCAAGAGCCCTGTAATTTCCAATCAAAATTACAGTAATTTCCGATATACAAGCCATGATTCATGACAGAATTTTACATTCCATGAGAGATTACAGTGGCCTGATGTATGACACGCTGAGTACAGCACTAACATAAACAATTCTGTTTAATGTTTAAACAGCACTTGATGTTTAGAATCCCACAATAAAAGAAACATATTATTGTAGAAATTATCACTTTGACAGTGATTGAAGGGTAGGCAGGCATGTGGCCTATAAAGCTATAATTTTTACAGTCCACAGCTTGAGTTTAATCATTTTTATATAACATTTCCAAAATATCCCTTAAGTATTCCTTGCAGCCTATAACTTAAAAAAGAGCAACCTGTCCCTAAAGCAAAGCTTCCATTAAGTCCCACTAGTCATGTTGCAACCATAAAATGTTTTAAAATGTTAAAAATGGGTATTGCAACATCACAGACCAAATGCATGATTGTATATTTCACCAGAAATGGACAACTAAAATATTCGCAATAAAAGGACGTGTGAGAGCTGTCAGGAATGACAGTTCTCTGACTTTGGGTGAGGCTATTTGCATCTAGGTCTCATTCCTACACTAGTCGACAAGCTCACTGGGGAGCAGGGCGGGGTAGGCGGCTTTTCATCTGTGAGGCTCCAGAACCCAGGACGGTGACTTGCACGAAGCAGGAACCTAATGGATGCTTGTTGAATGGAAGGAGGCACGCCATAAGTCTGCAATTTGTAAAACCTGCCATTAAAGCCCAGAATGGTCATAATACCTTTCCCAGGAATATTTTCCAATGTTTTTGCTGAGAAGAATAGTATCTTCTATTTAGCCTTTAACATCCCCTCTTAATTGTTCTGTCAGCATATTCACGTATGATTTGACTTTGCTCATAAAGATATTCACCTTGCGATGAAAAGTGAGGAGTAGCAATGCTACTCAGAACATCTTTTGTTTGCTATTTTTTCCATGAAATGAATATTGTCTCATTTTCATTTTCTGCAAACATTTATATCCTCGATTTTCATAAATTTATAGTAGTTTGGACATTTTAATTAAAATATCATATATCTATGCTATAGGTACATATAGTTGCATAAAAGGAACATATACAATATGTCGATATATGTGAAAATTTAGTGAGGGGCTAAAGTATTCAGGTTATAACAGTAGCAGTGAAAAAGCACAGATTATAGTTTAGAAAAGAAGAATCAGAATCATTAATTTAAGTATTTATCTGAGGGAAATCAAGGCAGTTAGGATATTTAAGTAAGAGCAGTGATTCAAGGCTCCTCCCCCCTGCCCCCTCCATAATATGCTGCTCTGTGACAATACTCAAAATTTCCAGTTCCCATATTTGTAAATAGGATCCAGGAGTGGATTTTAAAAATTCTTCATCATACCAAGTAGGGTTTATCGATGTAATGTTCTCTATACATTCACTACCAGGTATTTATTCTAGAAATACAGTTATATATGTGCACACTCTCTCTTCCGCTAGAATGGAGCTCCTTGAGGTCAGGGACTATTTCCTTTTTATCTCTGTGCTACTGCAATTCCCAGAACCAAGGGGCTCCTCAATGAACACTTGCTGTTCCTTTGATTCCTTTTTCCTGCCTCCTCACATAACCCTTTTCCCCATATTACTCCCAGTGTCCCACCTTCTCTTTCCTCTATACTCTTTGCCTTGATCATCTCACTCCCTTTGCAAAGATCCTGTCCATGCAGATGATTCCTCAGATCTTTATTTCCATGATTTCATTTCTCTGTTCAGCTTCAATGTTATATTTCTACCTGTATCCTGAATCTCCCACCAGTAATAAGGTCCAACATGCCCAAAGCTGAATACGTCCCTTGCCAAAAATGGCCCAGGCTCTGGACATTCCTGTTTCTGTTGACCTTCCCCCCACATTCTCAAACCTCCAGATCATCTTTGACTCTCTCCTCTGCCTCCTTTCTCACCCAATCAGTGGCCAGCTTCTGTCAGTTCCTCTTCCTCTAACCTTTTCCTTCAGAAAATTGCCAAATTGGTCTTTCAAATCTGTGTCCATGTTGCTTTCCCATTCCAAAGCTTTAAGAGATCCCTTATTGCTTATAGAGGAAAATGCAAAGTCCTTAATCTGACATTGGAAGTATTCACAATCTGAAATAATAACCTTTTCCAACTATATTTCACATTATTTGCTCCTTCTTCCTCCACTACCATGTTCTAGATAAATCAGACTCCTGGTGCTTCTCCCAACTTCTCCTGCCTCTTTCTTCCTCTTTTGGTTAAGCGGGGCTTCTCTTACACCTTCTCTTACATCTTCCAACTGAAGAAACAGTTCAGGTATCCCTTCAAAGCCTGAAAACAATATGTCATTTTCCTCTCTTCACACACAAGCTAATCGTGCCTGTACTTGGGCACATATTATATCTCCCTCTATTATGCTAAACAAAGGGGATATAATTTTTCAGTTTTGTACCCCCAAATGGCACCCAGATAGGATCTACAAAAATGTTTGTTAGATTCAATTAATATCCCAAAAGAAATTATTCATCCAAGTCATGACTCGTGTAAACAGAGGCGATGATCTACTGAAAATCCTACTGGCATCATGTATTGAACTAAAAACAAACAAGAAACAGAAACGACCAAAACTTGTTGATTCCCAGTTTCA
Organism: Monodelphis domestica; assembly: GCF_027887165.1. Lineage (NCBI taxonomy): Eukaryota > Metazoa > Chordata > Mammalia > Didelphimorphia > Didelphidae > Monodelphis > Monodelphis domestica. Next base: position 291,127,182 of record NC_077231.1, read on the forward strand.
GGTTAGGTTCTTACCTGGCTTTTGGTTGCTGCAACCTTTGCAAAGAGTGCTTGGGACACCTTCGCTCGCTTCATTTCCTGCTGAATCTCATCGTAAATGGAAGCATTAATGTTCATGGCATTGTTCTCTGGCTTCCCATTCCGCTCTGTTGCAATTGTCGCTGTTTTTACCTAGGACACATTTCAAATATGACTGTCATTCTTTGGCAGCGAAGAGAGAGATATTGTATTGTTTTGAAGATCTGCAAACACTCTTTCCAAACTGGATGCTGCTACACTTTCACAATTGCTTCTCCTACAATTCCGTCAACCTACATTATGTCCTGCCCAGAGATCAAGTGGCCTGAGCTAAGGAAGTCATATTGTCACAGGTGACTGCATTTGGAATAGGAGAGGCACTGCCAACTTACAACTAGGAATTACAGTGTCTATCATAAAGTGAGTTTTCTGGAAAACAGACAATAGCTCCAAAGATTTGAAAACCCTAAAAGAATGATTCCCCAATTATCTTAAACTGCAATTCCAAGCTAAAAAAAAAAACAATTAAAATCATAATGGAGAGTGATATTTCTTCATTGGTGCCCAATGCCTAATACAGATAATTATATCACTGATAGGTATTACATATTTGTGGCCTTTTAAATTTTAGACTTTGCTTTTATGCTTTTCCCTCTTATCTGTTTCATTTAAAAAATCTTCCATAACAAAGCAATTTACAGTACTGCATATTTAAATCTTCTATCCATCCATGAAACAGGTAGAGTGCCTTTCCTAATTATCATAAAGGCTTGTTCTACTTTACACGTGTATGTCCAAGCTGTTCTATAATTATTCCATCTTTTCCTGGCAACCATGTCTATAGTTTTTCCTTTTGACTTGTGTCCCCACACTACCAGGGACTATTTCTTTCTATCTCAAAAGAACATTATTGTACATTACTCAAAATGCACAATGGTTCAATAAGATTTTTTACAATATGTGACCTTGAAGTAAAGCATCAGCACTGAAGTGTATCAATGGATATGAAAATGCCAAATTGATAATTTCAGACAGTGTCATAGATCTTGGGCAAAAGCCAAACTCAACTTTAAAAGCTTACTGATATTACTATTGCTTTTTTTTTCCAAGTTCATATAAGTGGATGTGTGGTTACATTTACATTTTTTAAATGTGAGTTCATATTAATTAATTTGGGAACCTTTATGAAATCTACACAGAAAGTATAAGATTTTTCTTTACTGTGAAATTAAACGTTAGCTGGCTGAGAATGGAAATCTCATCACAAATGTATAATATAAAAAAATTCCCAATTTTGTAGGGGACTGTACAGAGACCTAGTTGCTTTTTCTTATGAACTTAAATCTCAGCTATTTACTAACATAGCAGAAATAGGAGAAAATCAACAGCTTTAGACCTCTGCATTTCAAAACATAAGTTCCCCTTCATAATGTTACCCAATTTGTCAAATGCAAAAACATTCACTTCCATATCCCACAAAATCCTGGGTAAGAGAGTAGTTCTAGACAAGGGAAATTATTTCTTCTCCCATAAATATCAGGCTTAAAAATTTTTGGTTCAAAATTTATGTTCATAATTTTTAGAAAAATTGTCCTACAAAAATTATCTATAAAAATTATTCTTAGACTAAGACAACCATTGTATTAGCTGAATTTTTAAATTGCTTTTCTGAAAGTAGAGAGGCTGTTGATAAAGTAAAAGAGAAATAAATTAGTAAGTAAGGTACCCTGGTCATTAGTTCCCCCTTTACCTTGGGAAACTCAATCCCTAACCTTCACTTGTGAAATGTTGACAAAACTTTCAGGCAAAGGGTTGGACCAGAAAATACCTTGAGGGAAGAGATGAGCCTGACTGTATATGATCCAGCTCTGGAGAAGTCACTTGGGAAACGATATTGAAAGATCCCCAAAGAGCTAACCCATTTCCAAAAGGTGTTTCAGATTTGCACAGTTCTTTATGAAATGATCCTGCTTTGAGGCAAAGGGATACATTTGTTTATGCCATGATGATGCTTCCAATCACTTTTTTTCTTTTCACTGCTTAAGTGATAAAGAAAATTAATTTGAGCATCAGATTGAAAACCCTTTGTTATGAAAGTGCTGCTGGGGGTCTATGTTCCAAAAAGCATTGGAGGCAAACAGTACAGCTAGAGCAATCTACTTAACAAAATGTAAAGTGTAATCTGAAAACACAGCTCTGGGTACTTATCAACAACAACTCTTTTCACTCCTCTGCGAAATGCACATGCTTGCTCTAGAATTTAACATATGGCACCCGGACTCTGTTCATCTCTTTCAGTCCTCTGATTTGTTTTCTGGGTTCTGTCCAGCACAATCTCTCTTTAAAGATCACAACTTTCCCTAAAAAAGCACAACTCATAAAATCATATAAATATCCACTCAAAGGCTTAATATCATCATATATCACAGCTGTGGCTATTTTAGGGTAGAAACCAAGTCCTCACCAAGCTGCGTTTCCAGGTTTTTGTGAAAACAAAGAATGCAAAGGCATTGGCGTGTTTACTGAGGCAAGGAGAGAAAATCTTTCTTAGTCATTTAAAAAATATTTAGAAAAACTTTTCCTTCCTAACTTATCTGCTCAGATACTCATCTAGCTCATCGGAAAAGATTGATCATGGCTAGGAGAACTTATGGAAACACAGTTTTTCGAAACAAGGCACATGCTATTGCTTAAGGGGTAACCAAGTTGAACAGGTTTTCACAGCCAGGGAAGCTCACATTTTTTCCCCCAGGGAAAAATCGAAATCAAAAAAAATTTAATCACACACTCTTCTAAATACGAGGTTAGCTTAGAACCACAACAACAATAACAACAACAACAACAACAAACCCACACCCTTCTTTAATCCAGGTTTAGCTTTTAATATCATGTCTTAAATTAAAATTCATAAAGTAGTTCATTCCAGGCAAATCAAACTCCTTTTCAGCTCTACTCTGTAAACAGCATAGGCAGTATAATAAATGTCAGTCGCATTCAGAATAGTTGTGGTTTCTTTCTTTCTTTCTTTATTTTTAACAAGGCAGGATTTGCTCTACACTCCATGATTATAGAGGTGCGTAGGAATGTTTGGGAATGTCCATTAGCTCTTCTCCTTGGTGTTTTCATCATAATTTATCACTAAGTCAAAAGTTTTATATTTTAAAAAAATTGGTTCCTGATTATTTATAATTTACAGGAGGCACAAAACTCTATTAGATGATCTTTGAGTTTATAGCATTTTCTATAAGTTGTTCAGCATCGAGTAAATATAAAAGTTTGGATAGGTGCAAAGTTCATGAATATATAGAATAGTTCTTGTAAAGACAAAATGCAGACAATTTGGGGAAACCATCCCAATCCAAGTCTTAACAACTTAGTATCATTAATTCAAGCATCAATATTGCATATTTGATTTTGAGAAAAAAATTCAAAATATAAGTCATCTCGGCAATATTACCTAAAAAATGCAATAATTAATTTTGACATTTTTAAATTTGTGAGTGAAAAATACTATCACAGTTAAGAGAAATGATTGTTTAAAATCCTAGTTTGTGTATTTTGAGGACCTTTTGTCTATTTAAAATAAAAATATTAATAAAGTATAAAATTTGCATATTTATTCCCTAACCTTTAAAGAAGAACATCAAGAGAAAACTGAGGCAGTTTGTGTTAAGTGACTTGTCCAAAGTCACCCAGGTAGACAAGGCCCAATGTGAATTCATGTCTTCCTGTCTCCAAGGCAAACACTCTATTCAAAATGTCATCTATAGTTCCATGACGTGTGTGTGTGTGGTATAAGATGATTTTAAAAAGAGGTCTTGAAAAGTATTTTTGAAAAATTAAATGGGAGTAGAGAAAATAATTTTCACTTCAATTCAACCACATTAAGTGCAAGGCCCTATGATTTTTGAGAAACCATGAAAAATGGCATTGATCACTTTATTTAGAGCAATTCCTATGATCAGCCAGGAAATAACCTTTTAAATTCAAAAAAGTTTTCACTGTGGTTTTTTGGTCCCAACTCTTTTTTCCCACAGGTTCATAGGAATTAGCAGAATTACTGAATTCATCTGAGGGAGATTAAATTTTCTAATCTCGAACATGTTTAAATGCATTCTTAGGAGCACACTCAAAAAGTCACCCAACAATCCTGACCATCTTGGGCTCTAATCTAATCCAGTCCAAAAATTATGTAGTAAGCACCATAATTTTAAAACTAGAATGTATCTTTAAAGACCATATCTATTCCATAAAGACATCTATTCCAATCCACTCCTTTTACAGATAATAAAACTGAGGCCAGAGGTTGGAAAAGTTACTTGAATTTACTGTTTGCTCAAGAGCTTTTTCATGTAGTTCCCCCACAGCTCTTTAAATTTATTCACAATGGTATAATTTCTTTCACTGAAAAAGAAAAGAATCAGGAGTCTCATTGCCCCAAAATGCATTAAATTTTTTTTATTACCATTTTTGTGTGATTTGGGGTAAAAAACAAATATATTAATATAAGTCAGCTGAAATAATTCCAAATAACTTTCTTACTTACTAGATGAAAAATGAGGCTGGCAATGAGCTACTGAGCCCTAAATGCCCAACTATAAGGTATTCCTATTCCTATTCCTATTCCACTGAATATTGGGGAAATAGAGAGATACTTTCTCCATTCTCTATGGTAAGCTGATCTTTTATAAGTCATAACATAAGTTGTCACCCTCTTATTCATCTGAAGCTTTTCCAGTTTGGAGAGTTATGGATTGCAGTAGAGAATATACTGTATCTTTTAGTGTGCGCCAGGGACGAAGTTAAACTTCAGGGTGAAGAACTCAGAAGCTAAAAATTAAAATTAAGTTTTTATTATTTATTATTTATAATAATTATTATAAAAATTAAAAATTAAAATAAGGGAGGAAAATAGTAGAATGCTTGAGTCATATTATCATCATTTTCACATGAAGAAACTGAGTGGCTAAGCAACCTGGCCAGTCACACAGCTAGCCAATGATGAGGTAGGACTTAAATCTAAGTCTCCCTAATCCTGAGTCTAATGATCCATCCACCTGGCCACACCACACCATTGGAGATCCCTGGATAGAAGAGAACCGAAAGCAGCGTGCTTTGGAGATTGTATTTGAGATATAGCCCAGTAAGAGAAACACCAAGATTTCTCAACAGTGATGAATTCATGCAGAATGATCTAAGGCTGGTCTTGGTTCCTCTCAATTTTGTTCCTTGTGTTTGGTTAGAACTAGACTGACCAAGCACACAGCGATTTTGTCAGCAAACCAACTCTAAATGATATGTTTTTGATTCATAGTTTTGTTTTGTTTTTTAATTGGTGATATACATTAAAACTTTGTGTGTGTGGAGGGGCCAGCTAGATGGTTCAATGGATTGTGAGCTAGGCTTAAAAATGGAAGGTCTTGTATTCAAATCTGGATTCAGAGATTTCCTAACTTTGTGACCCTGGGCAAGTCATTTAACCCCCATTGCCTTGCTGTTATTGCTCTTGGAACTAGTACACAGTTTTGATTCCAAGACCGAATGGTAAGGGTTCTGGGGAAAAAAAACTTCATTTGTGGCTTAATAAAATAAATGTTTAAAAGGTGATATTAATAGTAGTACTCCTTGACAACTTTAGGATATGCTTTTAAAAACACATTTCGGTGCCACTTGAATTTTTTTTTAAATCCACATCAAAAATAGTTGTAGAGTATTGAATTAGATCCACTCAACACCCAGTTATTAACCTTTAATATTATTTGACATAAAGTTGTGCTAAGTAACTTCTAGTTGGAAACCTTAATACGTAATAATCTTTGATTTTTCCTCCTCTCCTTACATTCAATTCTTGCCCATTTCACCCTGGTTTAACATCTTTTACATTCATCAGCGTTTTTCTCTATTCCTGCTGGCATCAACCTACTGAAAGCTCTAAGTACTCCTACCTGGACTCCCTTCTTCCTCCAATCTCCCTTCCCTCTCACTGCTAGATTAATCTTGCTTACACGTGGTTGTAGCATCAAAATGCTCCACAATGCAAACCTCAGTGGACCCCATCACCTACACTAAGTCAGTCCATCAGTTAGGATTTAGTAAGCACCTTCTTTGTTCCAGGCACTATGCTAAGTAAGCACTGCAGATACAAAAGGACCAAGAGAGTCTCTGCTTTCAAGGAGCTACAGCTAAAATCTGTCTGCCAATTAAAGGTCTTCATTATTACACTTAGTTGCTACTTAGTGTTCCTTAAATTATTTCATTTTTACTATCCTCCAGAAAGGCACAGTGAATAGAGCATTGCTCCTGCAGTTAGGAAGACTTGAGTTAAAATCAAGCTTCTGACACTTATTAGTTGTATGACCTTGGGCAAGTCCCTTCATCTCTGTCTGACTCAGTTTCCTTAACTATAAAATAAAGATAATAAGCCCCTACTTGCTACACGATTATTGTAAAAATTAAATGAGATAATATTATAAATCAGTAAAGTTATAAGAGTACCTGGTAGGTGTTTAATAAATGCTTATTCTCAGATTCCCTTCCCTTCCAAAGAGTCTACAGCTTAGCCCAAAGAGAAGATTTCACTTCCCAAATGTGCCCTGCACCCACCTGTCTTTAGACCTCTGCTCAAGCGAGTCCTTCTGTTTAATGTCATCCTTACCTTTTCTTCCCTTCCTCACTTCATACTCACTCTTTAAGACCCACACATGAAATTCAGCAACACTCTTTTCCCCTTAACTTCACACAATGATTGAGTCTCCATCTCTCTAGTGTGCTTGGCATGTATTATTTTTGCTGAGAATTATGGGTATTTGGCTCTTATAGTCAGGGGTCTGAGAGAAGAGTCCTCTTTCCAATCCACCATGTTACAAGTCCAAAAGTGATGTTCTCAGTGTGGGGGGTCTACGATATTCTCCTTCTCCCAAAGCACCCTAAGCCTCTGAAATAGCAGACAGTCTCCTCAGGGATTTAAGGAACTTTCATTCTCTGGCTCCAAGGTACCTTTCTACACCTCCAGTTTTGTCCCCTTCGTGCATTCTACCTTCCAACCCAACTGACCCCATATTTGCCATTTGTCACGTATAACAATCCTATCGCTCCAGCTTCACATAGGCTACTCATCTCTCCTAGCTTGCCCTCCTCCTTCACTTCTTTGTAGACCTCTAAGCCTCCTCCCAAGCTCAAATGGTCCCTCCTCCAGGAGGTCATTCCTGATTTGCTCCAATTGCCTCCTCCTTCTCAAACTTGGCTTGCACTTCCTTTGGAGATAGTTCCCATTTTCTAATATTTGGTGTGTTTGTTCCCTAAGAAGCTATAACATTTTTGAGGACAGGGATGCCTTACTGTTTGTCTTTATATCCTTAGCAAAGGACACATTGTAGGCACTTCGTAATTTTCCCCCTTACCTTCTAAGTATGGGTTTCAAGGCAGAAGAGTAGTCAGAGCTAGGCAACTGGTGGTAAATGACTTGCCTAGGGTCACATAGCTAGGAAGTATCTGAGGCCATATTTGAAACCAGGATCTCCCATGTCCTGGGTCCCATCTATCTATCTATTCACTGAGTCACCTAGCTGCCCCCATAAATGCCTTTTAATGTACCACATTTCCCTTGGTATTAGGTTCTGCACAAAGTAGATACTAAGACTCTTTTGCTGCATAAAGGCACCTTAAACAAAGTAGGAAGCTGATTTAAGGAATGATGTTACTGGAGAGACAAAGTGAAACACATACACTAGAATTGTCTTCAGGTTCTATTGGATAGATAACTATTGGCTTTGCCCAACAATTTAAATTTTAAATAACTTCACTGTTGAGTTCTATATTACTTAAACACTGTATTGCCTCAATATTTGCATTAACTGGCCAGGTCTACCTAGCTTAGAATGGCCTGATTAAGTGATTAATTTAGAAAACATAAAGGGGGCATATAAAAAATACAGAACAAAATAAACTATCTCTGTGGGCTATCTCCATTTATCAAAGAACAATGGTTTTTAAAATAAAGGAATATTCTTCAATACCAATTTACAATGAGAGCAACATGGTCATACATTTGAATTTGCAGTAGTTTGGCAAAGATGCTTTTCTGGAAGGGACAATGTTATTTTGGATCAGGACACGGAAAAGTACTGAAACACTAGAAAAATCAGAAAACCATAAACTGTCGTTAAGTAAAGGCAAGCTAGGCGGATGAAGATGGGACTAATGCAGCTCTAACCTCCAGTTCTTACTCTGGAGGGACATGTGTTCCTTCTGTCGAAATTATAGATTCAGTTGTGTGTTAAATAACCCGCTGCAGAATTTTTTTTTAACAATGAATTACCAGTGCCAGGGTTAGGTGACTAATTACCAGGCTTCCAAAGGGTTAACCTCACACAACAGATGTACCGTCTAGTGGGCAACTCCTGCATTTATGAAGGGCCTTTTCTTTTACCAGGCAGTGAGTGACTCCTGAGGCCAACACAAGAGCTCAGTGGTCTCTGCCCTTGAGCAGCTTAGTCTCTATTGAGGAGAAACAACATGGGAATGCAGATAAGTTACAAAAACAAATTCTAGTTCCTGAGTTATTGGGATTTATACTTTGGGACATCAGCTTAGGCTTCACATAAGATGGTGAACTTGAGCTAAGCCTTGAAGGAAGATGTTTTCATGAGATTTACTCTTGTAAAAGCAAAGTTGGTCAGGGGAGGTGGCTAGGTGACTCAGTAGGTAGAGAGATCCAAGCCTGTGGACAGGAGGTCCTGGGTTTAAAACTAGCCTTAGACATTTTCTAGCTATAAGACTGGGCAAATCACATAGCCCAGCCCTTATGGCTCTTTTGCCTTGGAACCAGTAGTATTCACACTAAGGTGGAAGGTAAGGGTTGAAAAAAAATACAGGCATAGGGAGTTTCATGAGTTTCACCAATCAAAAGATAGTAGGGAGAGTTTGGAACTCTTCAGACTCTATATTAGAAAATGATGATCAGTCAAAGGATGTTAGGCCAGTGCATTTGTACCTCATAGTGCTGTTTGGTTACAATATAGTAAGAAATATCATTGCAAAGAATATTTCAAGGCAATTTTACCTAGGTAAGAAATAGTTGCCTTATCCTGGAGAGTATTTTCTAGTGGATCTTCCATTCTAAACTCAATTCGGGATTAGAATAATAATAGATCACTGATTAGTCCAGTCCAGGAGAAGTAGGTTTGCCTTTTACTATATTACAGTGGCTAACTTCTTTCCTCAGACATGTCTCTTTTTTATTTCTCAGTTTTACCTTCCTTAGAATAAGTATACATCCTTCCAAGGTGACTACTTTGAAGACAAGAACACTCATTTAGATGCAAAAGTTATGGTAAGCTTATTTTAAAAATACCCACATAACAAACCCCAATCACTTTCATTACAGCACAGTCATACTCCTTATGCTAATCATGTCTAGCAATGAAAGTCTATTGAAAGGTCTCAGACTAGAAGGAGGTCCATAAGCTTTTCTTTTCTTTCTTTCTTTCTTTTCTTTTTTTTTTCTAATGCAGGAACACGAACCAAGAACTAAAAACATCATCTTTTTCCCTTGGATGAAAAATATATAGAAAAATATAAAATGTACCTATTTCTGGGAAAATGGACGGAATTCTTTATAGGTCCCCTTTTAAATCAGCTTTCAAGGACTGTATGAAACTTAATTATGAAAGATTACAAATGAGATGATTTGTAATTGGTACCAGCTGCAGTTTATATTGGAAAGCATAAATACAAATAGAATTATTTTTTTCTTACTACAAATCACAAAACTGAGGACCTGAACTTGAAGGAACAAGATTTACTTTTTCAACTAGTTTTCCCTATTATTTAAAAAGCCTTCTCTTAATAGTGATAAGAGAAAATATCTGATGACTCACTCCATTTTGCATAGAAGGGCAAACCCCCCTTTTTGAAAAATCTTTTTAGGATTTCGGGGTAGCAGGATTCTGAGACCTGGTCTACTTAAGGGGAGCGGACCCTTTTTTATGTCACTGACCCCACTGGCAGGTAGATGAAGCCTCCGACCTTCCTCAGAAGAAGGTTCTTTTAAAAATTCCCCACTGAAGGAAATGGTAGATTTCAGTTAGAGGCCAAAGACAAAAGAGATGTGGTTTTTTTTCCCTAACTAAAGTTCTGGATTGCCTGAAATCTCTCCACAGACCCGCGGGCTACAGGAGGTCAGTCCAACCCCTTTATTTTCCAGAGCAGAAAGCTTTCCTCTGGAAGCCCCCGGATTTGCCCAAGGCCATATAAATGATAAAGGACAAAGTCCGGATTCAAAGTTTCCCCTCCTAAATCCCACACAGTCTCCCGATTGGAGGCCGGATTCTACACTGCAAGGTTCTCAAGGAAGAGCCCCCTTCTCTGTTAGGCGGCCAAGAAAGCCGCCTAACCAAGAGCTCCTTTCTTTACCTGGGGAGGCCGGCTGGGGGGTGTGCTTATCAGAGGTGCTGGACCCATAGCGGAGGCTGCATTCAAACTCCTTTCCCTTTCATCCTGGTAAATTCGATCCCTTTCAGCTTCCGGCAACTGCAAGAAGTTCTGCATAGCCCGGAGGTTTACCAGCAAAGACTGCGAAGCAGTCTTGGGGTCCTCTTCCTTTCGGAGGATTTCTGAGAGCAAGCCCTGCAGGGGAAGGAATGCGAAAGCGTGAGCTTGTGGAAAGCACACTGTGGTGCCAAGCGATCCCTAAGCATTCCTTTTTCTTTGCCACTAGCTTTAGAAAATGAACAGTCAGAGGCATTAATTCTGCATAGGAATATATTAGTGACAATTTAGGTGGTGTAGAAGAGAGCCTCAATTGTATTCTTAATTTTATTAAGCATCTGCTTTACATACAACATAAACCGAGTCTGCCTAATTGGTCTCTTTCCTTTTAGTGGCTTAACTTGCCATGAAATCTTTCACAGTAAGACAATTGAGAGAAGTTAAGATGAAGTGAAATCCTCAGCTCAGCAACATTAGATTGCATAGTTCTCATGCTGGCTAGACCAAAGCTGCAGAAAAATCAGCATTCAATATGTAAAGAAAGAAAAGCCATCTTGAGAAAGGAAAGAAGGACTTCAAAGGAAAATGCTTCAGAAATTTGATTAAACAAATAAAAAAAAAAATACTCCCAAGGCACCACTTTAGAAGCATTAAAAATATTGCACATTAGAATATAACCAGCTCAAATTATTTAAAAATAAGTGACACCAATTGGCCTTTCAATTTTATATTGGAGAATTACACTGACATACTCCAAATACTTTCAAATACTATCCTGCTATACCAGTAATCTAATATGTATAATGCTGAAATTTTGAACTTCAGAAGACGCAGATGTAATTTGAAATACATAACTGCTTTTCCACATTACAAGGATCCACAGTAGAATGTTAATGAAAAGAACATTTGTCCTTTTATGAAAATAGAATTTCAGATGTTGTATAGAATATCTGCATTTCCTAGATTACTAGCACCTCAAGTAAATCATATTAGTGATTTCTGGACTAAGAATGGTCATCAGCAACATGAGAAAATTATCATGGCAAAAAAGGGCTTTCCTGATTGATCTCCCCCATCAAGGAGGTCATTAGTATTTTACGACAAATTCTTTTATACTTTTGGAAGAACGCTTTTAAGAATGTGAAGATTTCCTTCTAAATGTTTCCGTTAATTTTTTTAAATTTCCATTTTTCAAGGACTGAATTCCTTCTCTTTTCTCATCTCCATCCTTTTGTGTGGAAGAATGTTGGGATCACTAGGGTTGAATTTGTTTCTTTGCCAACAAAATGGAACCACGGATGAAACATTTGCTGGACAAAGAAGGCCGGTCTGTGAGTGGCAAACAACACTTAAGATGACCCTTTCCAAAGCCTTCATAAAAATTCTATTGGGAGGGTGGAAACCAAGAGTCTAAAGAATGAGGCAGTTTGGTAAAAGGAAATGATCTCTAAATATTATGGCATTTTAAAAGGTTATCTGCAAGTACCTTTAAAAGAAACTGCTCAGATAGATCACTGTCAAAATAGTTGGTGAAGACAATACTTTCCTCAAAATTCAAAATAAGATGGTCCCATGTAATCAGCAGAGGAAAGTTTCTAAATAAACACACTCACATTTTGTGCCTTGGTTGCACAAACTTATAATTTATGGAAGGAAGGGGCCATTAGGTAATGCCATTATAAGAGAGACAACCACAGCCAAATGTTACCTAATTGTAAGAGAATTGGACAGAAAAATTAGAAGTACTTGTATTAGGTAAAGGCTGCTCCTATTCATTGACAAGGCCTGCAGTCAATTCAATTAAAATTCAGCCCAAAAATGTCATCAGTCATCCAGATTGTTGATCTGGATGATGTCAACTAGCTTGTTTGACAGAATTTTTTACTGAATTGATTTAGTGATCCAGTCAAAGAGACTTCTTAAAAACAAAAACAAAAAAGGTTAGGTTCTGCCCAAGTTCCATTTCACCCAAATATATGTGGGTGATTTCACAGATATCATTAAAAAACAACAAGCAATATAGCAAGATGGGCTCTGAAATGGCTCTGCATATGCGAGGCATCCCTATTAAATGTCCATCCCTGATACAATATTCTTATTAAATGAATGCCTGCAGAGTACACAAAACACAGTATAAAAGGATGACGAGTCACCACGAATACTGATTCACAGAGTATCTGAAGTAATACTTCACTGAGACTTGGAGAGTTTATGGCATGATAAGCATGATCAAAAAGAGCATGCTATGGGCAGAAGGATTCGAAAGAAATCAAATCAGTGTATTTTAGGCAATTATACTTGGGAAGCTTGAAACTGGGCTTTAAAAAATGTAGCAGCTTTTTTTTTTATTCAGAGAAGGAATAAATCTATGTCAACACAAAACTGTAATAGAGGAAAAGTAAAGGGCAAGTTTTGGGAAAAGTTCTATATTCCATTCCTTCCTTGGTGTAGAGGAAAGAATTCCTCATCTGGATTAAGAAGTGAGGAAGGCTGTTTATTGGGCAAAAAAAAAAAAAAGCTTTGTCTCAAAGTTTAGGATTTGGAAGGAATAGATTTTATTTCAGGTCTCTCCTGCCAATTACTAGCCATACTTCGACAAATATTTTGGAAGAAAAAAAAATTCCCTTTTCCTTAATATAATTATTCTAATGGTCCAAGTGCTTGATTTTTGCCTTAAAAAATCTTGGAAGAGAACTGAATCATTGCCACAAGCACTGAAGTAACTGAAGGTAGGCCAGTGTAGATAATACCAGCTATTTTGAAACCAGTTTACCCATTGCTTTCAATGGGGGGAGTGCCCCCTGGTGGACAATGCACGAGAAAAATAGCTACAAAACGTTTTGCCCACAGTTTATGATCGTCTTCAAAACGTTATTAAGTCACTTTGGAAAAAGTCTCCCAAAATACGGGTGCCGGGAAGTAACTACAGGAAGCCCTTGTATAAGTCAGTTGGTTTTGTTTGTGAAGCCACCGTGTCTTTGTTCCACTTTACAGCTGGGGAGACTTAGAGACTTGCTGTTGGTGTATCTAAGGGGTCACTTCATCAGGCAAAAGGCCACTCAGGAACAAAATCTCCTGGGACAAGGGCCCAAGACCAACAACCTGCCTTCCAATGATTTCTGCTCTTCAAGTCAATGGTGGCAGAGAACACTCCCAGAGCTTGTTAATTCATTATCCGATATGAGGAGCCAAAATAGCTGGACTTGCTGAACACACTGAATGTGCCAATTAATTTGTCCAGTTTGGGGGGAGGGAAACTCGTCTAAGACATTGGGCAAAAGCTATGGTCACACTGATGGCCCATGTGCATGGGAGCCCATTCATGGGAAAAGCACAAGAGTTAAAGTGTAGCTGCACAAGAAGACCAATCTCTTATCATTGGAGAGCCTCAAAGGCACATTCCTCCCCTTCTTCGAGGGGGAGCTCCTGATATGGTATCTGTCTCCATCACTACTTTATCACACACACACCCTCTTTGTCCTTCATTTAAAAAAAAATACCGAAAGGAACCCAAATATTTTTTAAAAGGCAAGACTAAAAAGTAAAAATATAGAGAAATTTAGCTCTTCTGGAAAGGCATATTTAAGACCAGTTTTCTCCATTTCCCTTCCCTAAAATCCTATTGAGGGACTTTATTCTAACACAGGAATAACCCTGAGTTCTTAAAGACTCATTGGAAGAGTATAAGCTCTAAGCCTTTACCCTGCCTGTTTTCCTCATACCTGGAATACTCTCCCTTGTAATCTCAGATCTTAGAATCTCTGGATTGCTTTAATATTGAGATAAGGTGTCCTCCTGCAGGAAGTCTTTCCTGGTCCCCTTGGCCAGTAAGAATTCTTTCTAACCAATATCTATTTTGTTCATATATTCTGATATGTGTATACATGTGTGTTCGGATATAGTTTTCCCATTTAGAATAAATGTAAGCTTCTCGAGGGCAGCGTTGACTTCAAGCATGGGCTCAGTGAGAGACTCTGTTGTCAGAGGACTAGCCTGGCCAAGATGGCCAAAGAAACGGTAACTTATGATGACTTAGAAATTGAAGATGTCTAAAATCCCTTTCTCACAAGACCATTCTGTGTGGCTGCGAGAATAAATATGCTAATGCCATTTTACAGAGGAGGAAATTGGAGCTCAGAGGAGGTAGGTAATTCAACTAGGACATGCTAGAGCCAAGATTAAAGTTTTACTTTACTTCAAGTCAATGATCTATCTCCCACATCACACTTGGAAAGTCTCTTCCTGACCAGAAAGTTGGCCGCTGGGGGTGGATGTGTATGTGTTTCTATATACATACATTTATAATAATGTCTAACACACAAACCCCCCCCCCAACTCAGGAATACCATCGTTTTAGGCAGCTAGGCGGCACAGTAAATATAATACTAGGCTTGAAGTCTGGGAAATTTGAGTCCAAATTTGGCTTCAAAAGTCACACCTTCTGTTTGCCTCAGTTTCCTCAACTCTGAAATCAATCTAACGATAGTACCTACCAACCAAGGCTGTTATGAAAATCAAATGAGATATGTGTAAAGCACCTGGCATAGTGCCTGGCATATAGGAGGTGTTCAATAAATGCTAGCTATTAGTGTTATTAATCGACATCATTATTTAAGGCGTAAAAGGATGTTGACCTTCATTGACAGAGGAGATAGCCACATTTAGAAAATTATAGAAGTTTGAGTTATGAAAGGACTTTCTCATTGCATAAAAATCTTTCAAGTATTTTCAGAATTTTACACTGATTTTACCTTGGAGAAATGTCATATTCTTTTGTCATTTAGGTTCACTTTTGTAAAGTGAAAGTTCTAAACTTTTTCCAATGAAAAAAGGAATTTTCAAAGAGCTTGCTTAGCCTGTTTATTTTTCTATTCCAAAAGGAGAGTTTGCAAGTCATCACGAGCATAGTTCATTACTAATAGTAAAAAAATGTTCAATAAATATTATCAGTACTTTCCAAAGCTAATTATGAATTCTTTAAAACGGCAGATAAATGAAAGTGTCTGCCAATTTGAACAAAAACATAGCCTGTCTGGCCTGCAGTTTGTCTCTTCTTTGAACATAATCACTGATTCAGATAGATTTTTATCAGCTTCATGGAACTTCAAAGCATGTACAGAGAAAATATGATTTGATGAAATCTCCCCCAAATATGTAAAGCAACACTGAATGCTCTCTCAATGCCCCATTTACAGGGAATTTTAAATCACATGTCCAGGTGAAAGATGATTTTTCTAACTCCACCCACTCACCTGGACCTTTGCCAAGTAAGTTATAAGCCGACACATTCATCTATGTCGTTAGTTGCAAAAGGAGAGCTGTCATGGTGGTGTAATAGCACCTTTTTACCTTGGATTCAATAGTGATATGGATAGTGGGCTTTTTCTTAAATTACACTGCAAAGAATTATATGAACACAGTGGCAATTTCTGTTATACTTAAGCAGGCAAATTTCTCTCCACCAGATAATTTACAGAACTCAAATTCAATAAAACATTGCATGATGGTCCATTACTGTTATCAGTTTTGAATAATCCATCTTCATTCTTCATTTTACTGGAAAATAAAGTGTGCCAAAGACAAAAGAGAAAAAAAAACTGAAAAGGCCTGAGAATGGGATCTGAATAAACTCTTGAGTTTTAGTTAAAAAGCTCCTTGCCACACAGATATGTCCAACGTGTAAAATATATGTGACACACAGAAGCAGAATGCTCTAAGTTTAAATAGTAACTTTCCAGAAGTATATTAAAGCTGGTAAGAGTTTATTTAGAAGCTTTCAAAAATTAAAAAAAATATATGCTGGCTTATACTAAAACCTCATAAAAGAGGCACAACTAATTAGCACCTACTGAGATTTAGTCTCTTCAATAGTAATTTATGTAAAAATATATTTGTACCAATTATGTTTCTCAAAACTTGAGAAATTATTTTTTAAAACTTTACCACAAATGAATGATATTTGGGGAAAATAGCAAGGGGTGTTCCCCCCATAGTTGTGAAGGTCCAGGGAGGTTCATGCTGATGGACTATGGTGGATGCACACGCATTTCATATGAAATTCCTAGGGCTTAAATACTCCCACTGGCTCTGTAATTAATCTCATCCATTTGTGAGGCCTGTCTGATGATGCAGATTGCAGTCTGTCCTCCCCTACCCATCCTTTGTGTGTCTGTCTGCCCTCTTCCGTGTGTTCCTCACTGTTGGCCCCCCTAATGTTCTAGGGAACTTCATTCCCTTCTCCTGAGACCATGAAAGTACCAGTAGAGTACTCTGACTGGCCATCTGTCATCCTTCATCCTTGCGATGTGACCAACCCATCTTCTTTTCCTATCAACCCATTTCCTTCATGCCATCTTGATCTCCTTTGAAGTTTCTCATTGGTTGCAGCCTACTCGCCAGCCCCCACCCCAAGCTCTCCATTGCCCTCTGTGTGATTTTTATTGTCTTTACTAATTTTAATACATTTGCCCACCACACAATAACAACAGAAATATGTGTGTCCAGAGCCTCATCGTTCCCTCCTCATCTGATCTCTTGTATGACAACAGTGTCCTTGGGTGATTACGTCATGAAGCTTTGCATTTGTATGTACATATTTTACACTATTTTTTAAAAAACTTAAGTTGGAATTGCACATTGTAATAAGTGCACACAAATGTGTGATGTGAGATTTGCCTGTGCAGAGCTCCAGCTATATACATATGCATTAGCATGTGTATTTTAGTACTCTATGCTAACACCATACACTAACACTCTGCACCTGCTTTTATTGAAATGCATACACTTTGAAATAAACACACTACATGCATTCATATGAATGTATAATCAATAAAATAAATGCAGCTGTGTTTTTTTAAGTGTGACCACCCAAAATACATGCATGCTTGCGTGTGCAAAAACTATGTCTCAGAAACTGCATACTTAAATAGAGGGATGTGGTGAAACATACCCAGGGAGTGATTTACAACGGACCTTCTCAGAGCCGAGAGACGACTGCTTTCTGAGAACTAGCCCCATCCCAGCGATGAACATGTTAACTTAAACACTTTTAGTGTCATTCTAGATAAAATAAATACTTCTTTTAAAGATGGCTTAGACATTAAGATGGCTTTTATTAAAGTGCTCTGCATCTAGCTCTACCAAAATTTCTACCTCTTTCTCTCCTTTCCCAGAAAAATAGTTATTTCTTATTTGATGTTAAAGACCATCATTTTTTCAAACAACTGCTATGAATAGAAAAATAGGATCAGAGACCTGCAGCTGGCAGGGACCCTGGAGGTCTTTCACTCTAATCCTTCCTTCATTTTACAAGTAAGGAAACTGAGCCCAGAGGGGTTGACTAAATTTGTTTGAGGTCATGTAATTATTAAATGGTAAACGTCATACTGAAACCCAGGCAACTGAGTGGAACAGTGGATAGAGTATGAGACTTGGGAGTCAAGAAGACCTGAGATTGGGGGCAGCTGGGTGGCTCAGTGGATTGAGAGTCAGGCTCAGAGATGGGATGTCCTGAGTTCAAATCTGCCTTCAGTCACTTTCTAGTTCTGTGACCCCAGTCAAGTCACTTAACCCCCATTACCTAGCCCTTGCCACTCTTCTGCCTTAGAACCAATAACCAGTATTGATTCTAAGATGGAAGGTAAGGGTTTAAAAAAAAAAAGACCTGAGTTTGAATCCTGCTTCAGAAAAGCTGTAGGGCTTTGAGCAAGTCTCTTACCTAACTGTCTGCCTCTGTTTCCTCATTTATAAATATGGGGATAATAAATTGCACCTACGTCATAGGGTTGTTGTGGAGATGAAATGAGATAGCATATATTTACAGGGCTATAAAAATTGTAGCTATTTTACCAAATCCCTGTTCACTTTCCACTAAATCTTCACAGTAAGTTCTCCCTTAAAATTAAAAACTTTGTTTATAAGGGATGGCATTCTCCATCTCACACTCTACCAGTCACTCTGAACTCTTCACCATGAGAAACCTTCGAGAGTGCTCAGCATCATAAGAGCTCTCCTTGGATTTCAGTGTATTCTCATCCATGCCAGCATTACAGTGAGGTCTGGGCTTCATGAAATAGAATGAATTGGTTTTTGCTACTAACAGTAGTAACAAGGTAGTAGGTTTGGCCTACTCTAGTCTAATTATATGTAGATAGAACATTTAGTTGCCAGATAAGTATAAAATGTAGAACAAACTGTTACAGTTTAAAAGGTAAGGCAAGTGTAAAAAAAAATCACAGCTGTGAGTCAATGTGTTATGTAAATTCTGATAGACTTCATATTAAATGATCCTGTGGAGACCCCCACCTGCCCCACCCTGAACATTGGCATCGTGACTACTCACAAAGTCTAATAACTATAGGAAGGCAAAGTAAGTCAGTGGACTCAGGAAAAATGATAGTAAATTCAGAAATATTAAAAGAGCATAATTCCTTGGATCCAACCACCATTAAATACTAGTTCCCTCAATTTTTCATCAGCAGCTGTATTAAAACAAAAATGGACATTTATTTCAAAACACCATGAAAGACTTAGTGGCAAGGGACCTGGATTCAAATTCTGGATTTGCTTTTGATGACCCGTATGATATTGACCAACTTATGACTTATTTGGTTTAAGTTTCCTCATCTGTCAACTGGGATGGCTCGATGACTAAATGGGCTCCAAGGTCCCTTCTAGGTCTAAGGCTAATGAGTTTTATCTCATCTTATTTCATTTTTTCTCATTATTCTCATAATTATACAACATTTAATCTCATTATTTCCTACTCACACACACATACATATATAAAACCCCTCTCCCTTCCTGTCTCCTCCTTCATTAAAATAAACGTGTCCAACGTTTATTGACAATAATATCTACTCTGGCTTTGCCAAACAAAGAAAAGATTCTAAGAATAAAAACTGCATGAAGAACAAGTGACAAATGAGATCCCAGGCAATGGTGAGAGAGTGTGTGTTGGGAGGTGAGGTGGGGGGAAGAGAGGAGAGATACTAGAGCTAGTTTAAAAAGTATGAATGACAGTGTGGAGGAGAGTGACTATGCTATGCTAATTCATTATGCTAATGAACCATACTGCTGCCATCACTTAACAGCTGATCATAGCTGGTCTCCATAATCCTCTTAGTATTTCCCTAGGATGCTTAATATGAAAAAAAGTTGGAGAATAAATTTGAAATAAAATATCTATATCTATATTCTATATAGAAAATATTTTATATTGCATTTACTTTTTTCATATTCACCTCATATAGAAACACAATAACACATTATTGATATAGTATTTTAAGATTTCCTAAACATCTTCCTTAAAATAACTCCCTGAGATGGGCAGAGTAAAGATTATTATCCCTACTTACAGATGAGAAACCCGATCCTCATCAGTGAAGGGACTTGATCTGAGGTTACAGTAGTGAAGTTTGTGGCAGAGGAGATAGAGCCCTGATCTCATCAATAGTTTTTTAGAAATCAGCTAAGTCAGTAAAAAGGTATGGATGGGACCTTGGGCATATCACACTCTCTTTTGACTTCAATTTCCTCACTTATAAAATAATTGAATTGTTTCCAATTGCTTAAAGTCTCCTTATATTTAAAATATTCTATGATTCGTGTTATTGTTGTTGAGTTATTTCATTCATGTCTTGACTCTTCATGACCCCATTTGGGGTTTTCTTGGCAAAGATACTATAGTGGTTTACTGTTGCCTTCTCCAGTGCATTTTACAGATGAGGAAGCTGAGGCTAACAGGGTTAAGTCACTTACCCAAGATCACACAGCTAGAAAGTGTCTGAGTTGGGTTTTGAACTCAGGTCTTCCTGATTTCAGGGCCAGTGCCCTATTTGCTGCATCACCTAGCAGCCATCCTGAATGATTCATGGGATGGCATAAACACATAGCTGACACTAACTTTAAAAACCTGCAATTTTGGTAGAAAATTCATAATAAATTTTATGATTGGATCCTGAATGTAATTGTATTCACAGATATTATTCTAGTCTCCTACTGCCAATGAAGAAGTCAATGTGAACTGGAAAACTAGAAAGGAAGACAGGGTAACATCCATAAAGCACGATTAGGGAAGGCATCAATGGCTGATCCCATTAAACTAAGTTTAGTGTTTTAGTCTGGACTCTGTGCCTGAAAACCCACCTGGAGAGATGGTCTCCTTTATGAGTCCACAAATGGGAGAAAAGAGAAACGTAGCATGCACAACAAGAAAATGCCTTTGGAAATCCAACCAGACCTACCTGAGTTCTGTTAAAAGCCACACGTGCAAATACTGCCTGGGAGATTCCCGCTCTTTTTAGTTCATCTCGCACCCACTGGTAGATTTCGGAAGACACCTCTGTGTTGGTTGAAACCTGTTGCTCCAACGGCTTGTTCATAGATCTACTGACAGGGGGAGGGTGGTTCAAGTACTGTTGGTTTAAGGACTGCTGGGCTAAGAGTCTGTTCACTGCATACTGCTGGTTTAGCAACTGAGCCATCACCAGCTGTTGATTTACCAACTGAGGACTAATAGGAGTAGATACAAGTCCAGGGTGCAGATTTGGAAGAGGGGTCCGGACCGATGGCTGGCTGCCGTGAGAAAGCTGCACAGGGGATGGAGGCTGTTCAGCTGTGTTCCCTGGGACTGGCTGCTGGCCAAAGTTGACATGGTTGGCACCTTGCTGGGATAGTTCAGAAAGGCTATCCATTTCAACTACAGTGGACCAAGAAGAAAAAAATGCCATTTCTTAAGAGAATAATTATAATAATGAGATGTCATATTTATACAAAGCTTTAATGTTGGCAAAGTGCTTTACTATCCAAATGTAGACAATAAAGAATCATGATACTTCTAAAGCTAAAAGACAATCATTCTCAAACAACCCAAATCAGCTTAGAATTGGGGGCAACACCAAAGCATCCCATTTATTCCATGCCTCTACTACAATAAAAGATCAAGAATGAAGTGTGTTGTTATTTTTCAAAATGTTGCATGATATGCTTTGGCTTCAGACTCTTAAATTTATCACTTTAATAACATGAATAAAGCTATTTAAACAGATGACTTATAAAAGCGAGTCATTTGTTCAGGGATAAAGATGATAAATGTAGGTGATAAGAGATAGAATTTACAGGGGGCAGCTGGGTAGCTCAGTGGATTGAGAGCCAGGCCTAGGGATGGGAGGTCCTAGGTTCACTTCCCAGCTGTGTGACCCTGGGCAAGTCACTTGACCCCCATTGCCTAGCCCTTACCACTCTTCTGCCTTGGAGCCAATACACAGTATTGACTCCAAGATGGAAGGTGAGGGTTAAAAAAAAAAAGATAGAATTTACAGCTATAATCAGCATTTGACAAGTATTTTAAAGTTCCTACTATGTGCCAAGCACCGGGTATATGTTGGGGATACAACGAAAGAAAAAATATGTGTGTATAGGTATGTGTGTATGAATATGTGTATGTTATCATCTTAGGAAAAGAAAAATAAGACCACTCTTTCTCCTGGCTTCCCCATTTCCCTTTTAAGTCTCAATTAAGGACTCACTTGCTGGCAGAAGCCTTTCCTGGTCCTCCTTAATCTGTCTGCCTTTCTCCTGCAAGTATTTTGAATTTACCCTAAGCCTATCTTATTTGTATAGAATTGTTTGCATGTTGCCTCTCCCAATAGACTGTGAGCTCCTTATGAGCAGAAACCATTTTCCCCACTTTCTTTACATCCCGAGCTCTTAGGGCAGTGCCTGGAATACAGTAGGTGCTTAATAAATGCTTGTTGACTTGACTTGGATTTGAAGTCAGAAGCCATGAGACAAATCCCACTTCTTCTATTTACTACGCACAGGACTAGAATTCATGGGCACTGGCCTCTCAGTCTCCACAGCAGGAAAATGTATGGATTGGACCAGGTGAGCTTTAAACCCTCACCTCGCAGCCCATGAGACTAAAATACATTTCTTGTTTGAAGTCTCTACGGAATCAGGGACATAGCTTCTTGGGTCAGAAAACTGATTCTCTGCCGCCAGATGAGAATGATTTCTATAAGAAGCTATGGTGGAGGCCAGCTAAGTGGCCCAGTGGATAGAAAGCCAGACCCAGAGATGGGACGTTCGAGGTTCAAATCTGTCTTCAGATACTTCCTAACTGTGTGACCCTGGGCAAGTCACTAAACTCCTATTGCCTAGCCCTTACCATTCTTCTGCATTAGAAATGATACTTAGTATTGATTCCAAGAGAAGGTAAGGGTTTTAAAAAAAAAAAAGAGCAGCAGCATCATCTATGGTGGACTGTTTTGATTCACTATTAAAATTATTTTTACGAAAAAGAAATGGTCATTTCAGTGTAGGGGTGATGCTGGTACCATTAACAAGCTTCCCCACCCCCCGCCCCCTCTTAGAGCTTCTACACTGGCCAGGTATCCCACCAGGGCAGACAGCTCTGTGTGCTTCCAACATTCTGCTGCAGGGAAGATGCTGCTTTTATTCTCCTCAGTGTAAAAGCTGAACATGGAGCCGTAAATAGGCATTTCCCCCCAAATACCACACTATGCTTCCCTTGTGTAGACAGCAGCTAAGTCTTAATCATCATTTCTCATTATCACTAAATATTCAAACTTTACATTTGGAAGAACTTATCACACTGCTGAAGTTAACTGGCATATGCAAACTATAACCAAGGATGGGGGAGAGAAACCTTCTATTTCCACAACCAAATGTAGAGATCAGCCCAAGTGGGCCATTCACATAGAATAGTAATTCAAGCAATTATCACAAAAGTGATGCATTGTCTTCATTACAGCCTTAAGCTATAAAAGGCTAGGAATCTGTTTTGGTAGATGGATGGTTTTTCTCCAACTACTAAAAGCTAAAACATGCTCAAAATTCAGATTCTCCTGCTTCCTAAAGCCTTAAAAAGATATTAATAATTATTTTTGTTAATAGAATAGATTTGCAGAAGCTCTCCAGAAATAGGCTGAAACCAGGATATACTATCCAAAGTTAGGTTAATATCACATACTTAACAGGAGCATCATTTGTAACCGACAGTACCAAAGTGTGGGGAAGAGGAGGTCCTTAATAGGAATAAAAACACAATCTCAAAACAGTGTTTGATTTTGTGAACACTAATGACCTCCTCAGAAATTGCCATGACTGCCTTTTGAGCTAGAAAGAGCTCAGGACTTGGAGTTAAAAGATCTGGGTTCAGGGGGCAGCTGAGTGGTTCAGTGGATTGAAAGCCAGGCCTTAGAGATGAGAAGTCCTGGGTTCAAATCTGATCTCAGACACTTCCCAGCTGTGTGACCCTGAGCAAATCACTTAACCTCCATTGCCTAGCCCTGACCACTCTTCTGCCTTAGAACTGATACACAGTATGGACTCTAAGATAGAAAGTGAGGGTTTAAAAAAAAAAAAAGACCTGGGTTCACATCCTACCTTGGAGTCTTACCAAAGAATTCTTAAGCCTTAGTTTCCTGGCTCATAAACTAGGGGTAATAATATACTACTAACCTTGTATTATGTTATAAATGAGGAAAGAATTCCATTTATTCTATATATCTTGTTTGTCCTACATGAATTACATGTTGTTTCTCCTATTAGAATGTGCGCTTCTTGAGGGCAGGGACTGGTTTTCTTCTTTATTTGCATCCTCAATACTTAACATAGTGCCTGGACTTACTAATTGCTTAGTAAATTCTTACTGCCTGATTAAAAACGCTTAAAGTATTAAATAAATGGGAATGATTACTATCAATAGAAGGCACTGACAGAAGATAAATACTTGGGCAAAAGAAAATACCTATTTTACCCATGTCATTCGTGAAATTCTAATTTATTCTAATATATCCTTTATAACATTTATTCATTTCTTCCATAACAAATGTTGATACTGTGAGCTAAAATGAAACACTAGGCAGTCTTACTGAGAAGTCAGTAGGACAGGAAGTCATTGGTCAGTAGAGTGATTTGTTCCTGGAGAAGTTTGGGCTGAAATCAATTAGAAAATTATCTACTTGCCAGAGTGCTTAAATAACCCTTGCAATAGATAGGTGCGACAGAAAAACATGAATAATTTCTTTCAAATTGATTATAAAAATCATGCAATTTTCCATCTAAAAAATTCACTTAATCCTGAGAGAGATCATATCTAATATTAGTTATTCAAGACCTTGTTAGGTCTTTATAGAGATGTTTCAAAATGACAGCTTCCCTCCTCATTCCATGATTTCCTGCATGTCTGACAACCAAGTCAGTTTGGCTGATTTAAACACAAACATTTATTGAATTTAATTATCTCATTATACTCATACCCCAAAAAAAAGAAACATACTAAATTGATCTCTAATTGGGCAATCAAAATAGCTGGCTTTAGATATGATTGTGATGCCCCCCCTCCACCCCCAATGACATGTAATGGTATGTGGCCCCCTTACAACGCTTCCTGCTTACCCAGCATATCTTTTGTCTTCTTGAAATGTTTATACCACCTTCCAAATTCTTGACATTTTGCTGCTGATACATTTGCATAGTAAGTGCTGTTCACAATGGATGAAATCATACTCTGCATGAAAAGGGGGGAAAACATTTGTAATATATAGCAGCCCAAGTTGGAACACAGAAATTATTTCAATTGTTAAAACCATATTTTTTTATCATCTGAGTACCATAACAATTTTTTTTACCCTTTAGCCTAGAGCTTCAACTTAAAATTCATTAAGCAGAAAATCAAACATTTGTTTTAAATGGAATGGAAAGAAACAACCCACAGAGACAAGGATAAAGCTATCAAACAGTAGACTTGTTAACTTCAACATAGCATCTCTAGATTCTCTCACTCAAAGCCTTCTATGTACTCCAAGCTTGCAAAGCTTCCATTGAGCCCAAATAACTAGAAATGCGTCTGATGCCTACAGAGCCACAATATACGATGTACTACCTCCAGAGCTTCTGACTGAACTGCATAGAGCTATTGTCTTCATTTTCCATTCGTCGGTTCCACTAAGAGAGGCAGGATGGGTTAGTGGGCAGAGAACCTGTCTCAAAACAGGAATGCTTGGATTCAAATCCAATCTCTGAAACATCCTGACCCAAGGCAAGGAACTCAACCTCTCTGTGTTTGGGTAACTCCCTAAGACTCTAAGTGGCATGGAAGGCATTTGGTGGAGGACCATCCTGACCTGAGACTTTCCTCTATCAGTGAAATCATAGGCCCGTTTCCCTGTTTTACATTCTGCCCTTTTAAGAAAGGGGAAGGTAGGGATGGATGGGTGGGTGAATGTATTGCTACTCTCGAAGGTCTGTAAACCTCAAAATTAATATATATCAATCTTTTAAAAGTGATTTCCTTGTCACAGGTCAGAATGACTACATAAAAGAAAACACTTAAAATAGTCATAGGAAACCACTATATGAAGGAGAAATAATTTATTATTAGTTCTAATTGAATTTGAAAAAAAAAAAAGCATGAGTCTAGATTTTTAATTGGCCTTAACATTTCTCTTAAAATACAAACGTTTGAGAATTCTCAAGGATACTTTTGAGAAAGAAAAAAAATGCTATTCTAGGTATATTACTTTTCTTTCTGATCAATTATCTAGAAGCAAAAATAGTCTAGTTTCTAAAGCAAGAAATGGAAGAACAACAATGAAAAGTTTATTATTTTCTTCTTTACACTTTTAAAATCGGGAAAGAGTTTTTTAAACAAATAAAATGAAACCTTATCACCACAATTTCAATGAAAAGAACCATGTTTGAAAAAAATGAAATAATTCTTCCCACCCCATACATAATAACCAGTCAATAGTGAGTACATTAAAGGCATTTCCCATTGAGTCTTAAAAATAATTAGATTTCCAATTACTTATTCCCCCCTCCCTCCTCCAACCCTTTGTGTATAAAAGCTTGCATTTCAAACTTTAGTTGGACTATGGTGAAATAATTTACAGAATAGAAGTATTGTTCTATGGACAGTTAATAACCAGAAAAGCCAGTTTGGGGACAAAGATACAAAATATTTTTCTATCACTGTCGAGTTTAAAGCAATTTCTAATTTAAACTTGTGTTATTCTGGATATTGACTCCACTGAAATTCATTATCAGTGTTAGTTTTAGAGTCCATGCAGACTAGTAATATGTAAATTTGGGGGGATCTGAGAAGAGCTTGGCTAAAAAGATGCGCTATAGTGTGCTACTTTTGCAAAGCAGAGATAGCCTAGCAAAGGGACCCTGTGACAAACTTCATGTCTGCTATTCATTGCTTTTACATCCATTTTCACATTTTTATTCCACTAAAATCCTACTTCTTAAAGTGCTCGTGATGCTATGTCATTAAATCCAATGGTGAGCAATTTAACTAAGAGCCTGCTACAATCAACAGCGTAAAAGAGCCTTATAAAACTTGCCAAAACTAGAGCCCAAAGATTTCCTGATCCAGTTAACAATCCATCAGCATCAATAAAGCTTATTCCATTGTAATAATGGGCCAGTACCCTCAGACACTAATAAAACTACTGAGACCATCTTATGGATAATGATGATTTCTCCCAGTGGATGCTAGCTAATATTCTTCTGCTCAGGTCCAGCTTTTTTTTTTTTTAATTCTATATGTTCCACCATCCAGACATTCAAAGAGGTTCTTGAATATCAATATCATCAATGCAGAAGAGCACGTGTGAATTTTAATCATTGCAAAGCTCTTAATTTTAAAAAGCAAGCTTTAGTCAGTCTCTTTGTTTTTTGGGAGGGGAAGTATTTTTAAAATGCCTGATCTATTAAATTCTTGCCTTTAATCCTGAAATATGCTGTTTACCTTTTCTACATACAAAAGTGTCCAGAGGTACATGCTTATGGTCATGGATGAAAAATGAAGTGTGTAAAATCAGGTCAGTTTGGATTATGACCTCATTCACATTGAGCTCTCTGTTTTCCATATACAAATTATTTCTTTGCAGATTTTTGTAGAAAATTTTTAATTAAACTGAATTTGCAAATAAATAAAGCCTTCTGAGTTACTTCTACATTTCATATTTTTATGCACAGGGAATATAAAGACATATATAGATTAGTCTAAACAAACATTAAATCAAAATGTTAAAATGTAACAAAGCC
This sequence comes from Monodelphis domestica, assembly GCF_027887165.1. Lineage (NCBI taxonomy): Eukaryota > Metazoa > Chordata > Mammalia > Didelphimorphia > Didelphidae > Monodelphis > Monodelphis domestica. The sequence continues at coordinate 291,154,769 of NC_077231.1, forward strand.
AATTAAAAGATTTCAAATATTATTTGATGGACTTAAGTTTTACCTTTTTATTTATCCATGTTATTGCTTCTCTTTAGAGCAAGGAATTGAAATTTCACTCTCTTTTTCACTAGAGTATTTATACATATTGGTCTAACTTTTTGTTTACATGAGAACTTTCTCATTCCCTACTTTATGTTTTGCAATAAAGTCCTAATTTGAGTTTATGATGTCACACTCTATTGCCACAAAATTCATTGTGATGCTGCAAATTCAAGTTATGTTTTCATGGTGAGATCAAATTTCCAAAGAGCCAGAGATTATCTTTTAAATAATAAATATCCAGGGCATGGGGGCAGGCTTGGGATAATAAATCCAGTGAAAGTCTTTGGTATTCAACAAAAACCCAACAGACTTAGACCTGGAAGAGGCAAAGTCAGTCCCTCGGAACATTTTCATGGAATGGATTTTTCCTTTTAGAAAACCTCTTCTGAAAATACCCAAGAACAGTAGCTACCAATTTTCATTATTTAGGATGATCCATTTAATATTTAATTCCCTAAATCATATATTCAGTTATGTATTAACATCCCATTAGTCCAGCAAATTTCCAAAGAAATGGCTCGTTTTCACTCTTCCAGCGTTTGTGTTGTTATTGTGAGAAGCTGCCACGTTGGTGGGAGCTGAAGAACAGAAGTCATTATAAGGATACAAATGGGGAAATCTCTTCATTCGGAGTGAATGTGGATTTAGTTGCCAACTCTATCACCCTTTAAAAAATCATTTGAGATGCCAAGAGGACTGCAATGAAACCGTTTTAAGTACTTTTCTTCCCTACCTTAAAAGAAATGCTATCCCAAGTTCTCTAGAGTATAGTATTGCCCATACAGAGACGGAGAGGCAGTTAAACAGGACTCTGTGGCCAAGTAGTTCCAATCCTCCCTTGTTGTCTATTTAAAGGAGTTATCAAAGGCATTTGGCAAAGGGCACTCCTTGCACAGCAAGTTTCCTTCCTGAATGGCCACTCTGTACAAAATCGCCTTGTAAACCTTAGGTGCTGGGGGTGGGGCAGGGAATCCCCTGAATACAAGTCTGGGTCTGCAGAAATCTCAAGTGGAAATGCACCTCCGCATCCTTAAGCGTCATCTGACCACAGCTTGCCAATCGGAGAAAGGCGATGGCGAGCCTGACTGCCTAAACTGGCCATACATGGCAGCCTCTTCAGGTAAACGCCATAATGTCGTTTCAGGCAGCCCCGGGAAGCTTTCCTAAGATCCATAAAGCACACGTCTCTTCCCGAGGAGGGGCCCGGCAGTTCTCTTTCAGAGTCTGGTGAAGATCTGCTCTGAAATGGTGCCATCTTCACAGAAACCCCAGTACTCTAGAATGATACCATCTGCCACAGGCTGAGCTTTCCTTTGCAGCCAAATACATTATTTATAACCTTTCTAATTGTGTAAAGGTAAGGAGAACATTTCTCTGAAGCTCGCCTTAGATATAGCTAGACTATTCTGACACCCCTCTAAAACACCGCCTGGCTCCCATTTTAAACAATCAATAAATTGGGGGAGGGGGGGCATAGCAGCGTCCTTGAAGATGTTTACTTTTTAAAGTATGGCAGAATTTTTCAAAAGGGAGAAAAGTATGTACTAGACACACAATATTTTTAGAGGAGGAGGGAAAACAGTTGATTCGGATTTTAGTTTTAATATTCACTGGGCATTTCACTAGCCAATGACAGCCAAGTTTTCAGAGAGAATTATTTCCCACAAGAACATTCATCAACTGGGGTAGGTTGAGGGGGGGGGGGTCAGGGGAGGGAGGGTGATTGGATTATCATTTTTAAATGTTTTGTTGTTCTTTTAACAACAACAAAAACCACCCCCAAACAATGCTAATCAGGTTATTCAATCATCTAAACTAAAACTGTTCATGCTTTTCTGCCAAATCAACCAACCACAGCAAAATCTGTTATCAGTGATTGCTCAGCTTCCAGTCACAAGAAGTTAACCCCTCCTTCCCCAAAAGTTCTCCTAAAATAACCTTAAAGGGACCCACCGGGCTGATCCTAGAGAATAAGGAAGTGAGGATTGCCTTCAAAGCCAACTTGGAGAACAGTTCCTGGTGTTGTTCCACAGTTAAGATATCCTGGAACACCCTCAGCAGCCAGGCCCAGAATCCAGCAGCTCCCCCATAATTCAGGTGACCTCCATACTATTTTTCCAAACATGGATTTGTTCTCCTCAATTTGCAATCATGACCAAAAATCACTAAAGGCCTTGTTGATTGTTTAAATAGGAAGGAGGTTGGGGTGGAGAGGCCAGGGGAGGGGGGACCATGAATATCTACCAAATTGTGGCTCACCAATGTTTAAAGCTTTCAGGCTCTATCAGTGGAGAGGGCAAGGGCTGCATCAACTTATTTACACAATTATCTAAATACGATTAAACAGCTGATGGACAAATATTAAACTGGAAAATGTATAGTCATTTCAGCTTAATGTAATCCTCTTTCTGTAAACACCCAAGATGATTTTTTTTTCAACCAGAACAGTCCTGACATCTCATAAGCCTAAGGGTGAATAGCAAGAGATTGTTTTTGATAGTTATAAATATTCAAAAGACATGCAGACCATCTGCTTTCATAATACAGGTAAAGCAACACTGAGATGGGGACTGCTGTATAAAAATGATTCTTTTAACAAAGTCTTCCTCTCCTCGAAAACTATAAAGACAGATGTCAAAAACTGTTTACACAGAGCAATCAGGAGCGTGCAAAATGTAATATTCCTTTTACACACAGTGCTTGCTAAAGAGATTTTTTTTTCTTTTTCTTCCCATCTGTGTGTTGCAACACATTTCTACAAGTTAAAAACATTTTTTCAAACAGAGATCTCATGAATACCCAAAAACATGCTATCTGGCTTCTGAATGCTAATTAATTTCAACTAAAGAATCAGATTTTTTTTTTGGTAGGGAGGAATGTATGTTTTTGAATTGGAGTACTCTAGAGATCAGGCATAGAAAACAGAAAAAAATCCTATATAGGTTTGATTCTATAAGACTATTCCACAGTTTAGTTTTTAAAAAATATAATTTGCATCTGTTTCACTTGGTTTTTTAATGAAAATTTATCACTATTAACCTCTTCAACATATAAAGTCTAATATAGTTTTTTTCAAATGGTTAGGAAACTTACACACACATGCACGCTCATGCTTACACACGCACACACACACACACACACAGAGGCTTCTTAGCAAGCTGTGAACAGTGTGGCTCATAAACCCCTACAGTCAATTTTTAGAACTGAAACACTAATCTTGACAATAACCTTTTAATGTATTATATTAATGGCACAAAGGCATTAAGCACCTTTTTATAATTCTCAATAAAATGAGCATTTACTGAACAATCTGTCAAACTCCTGGCTCTGTGTGTGGGTTTTTTTCCCCCCTAAGAAGTGAAACTTCCCAGTTTGCAGCTAGCTACAGCACCCCTTACTTCCTGGTCCACTCTGTGGATTGGATTCCCCAGCTGAGATTCTCTAAGATAAATAAAAGGTAACTGGGTAGTGTCTTCCAAACAAACACAAAATGTACATTCGCAAATCAAATCTACATGTGAATTCACTTTGAGAACAGGGCTTCTGGTCTAAATACTTCAAAAGAATTGAGTGCCACAGCTAAGCCCTGCAGAGCCTAGTAAGAGATCCTGATAGTGAATGGATTTGTTACATATTGACAGGTAGTCTCCAGATGTTATTCTGGTTTTTTTTTTTTTAAATAGAACAAATGAGAAAATAAGTAGGAGAAAATTCTAAGTATAATATTCTTTTCATGATAATTGCCTTGTGTCCCCCAAATCTTTCCCTTAAGATCTTCTACTGCTTTCTAAACTACACTGTTGGGAGGTACAAGTGGGGGCATAATCTGAATCTCAATTTGCTGACAGAATAATCACTCCCAGATTTTACTTAAATTCCACTTGCCAGGCAGTTATGATTATTGCCATTGTTATGACCCTAAGCCCTAAATATATCCTTAACAGAAAGTCAAAAATGTCTTTAAGATGCAATTACAGAATGATTGCATAAATTTGCTGTTGACAGAAATTAAGATGCCAGAGTTCTCTTTTTCATGTTCTTAAGAATTTAAAGATAATATCATCAGAGGTGTGTTTCCCAAGCCAAAAAATCAGTAACTATGAAGTTAGTTATATTTTTCAAAGGCCTTAAATCTGTGTTCTTTCTCCATATCTGATCTGTTTCATAGAGAATAAACCTATTAGCCCATCTAGGGCATATATACATTTTTACCAGTCTTTCTATTTTTAACCAAATTTTCTATGATACCTTGTCTTTGGAGCTATCAATGGAGCTAACTCAGCATTAGACTTTCCTTGTATACTGAACCAGATTTTCCTAACTGAATCAGTGAAAAGACTGACTTAAAAAAATATTCAAAATAAAATAGTTTTATTTCTTTCAAGTAGAAAGTCTTTCCAAGCAGAGGTTCTTCCTGTAAGGGTCTTCTTTAATGAATATATTAGATTCCTTTGTAATTACTGTCATGTATTTTATGCAAAAAGTATGTGAAAGTCCTCAAATGGAGTTTCTTTTTTTCTGTTTAGATGTCCCCCGCCTCCATAACTCTTGTTTATTATATTCATTTACACAGATAATTCTTTATAGTAGAAAGGTAACCTTTATTGTGTCCAAGTTAAACTAGCATATGTTCAAAATTAGTAGACTTCAAGTCATTAACATTTTATTCCATTTTATAGCATTAAATGACGATCACTGATTTTGAAAGAGTGGGCATGTGAGAGTCTGATCACTGGCATCATGCTCATGCTTCTGCTGCTGCCCTGGAATTGGTAAGCAATGCTTTCCTACCTACACACACAGAGTCAAATGTTCTATCACTGCTGCTGAACTATAGAAAGCAGACTACAATTCCATTCGAAAGCACTGCAAAGTGGAAGTTTTATTCCCTTTCAACTGAAGCCATACTTAAGGCTGATATGAAAAAAGGCAAGGAATGAATTAGTCGATCAACTCCAAGGAGTTCTCATTCAAACCTTTGCAAGAATCTAAAATCTGTGTCTTTTCAAGTTTACCTACTTCATTTTGAATGGCCATATCTTAGGATGAGTTTTAATGACTGAAAGTTAGAAAAGACATTTGGACAACTAAAAGTCAAACACTGTTCATGAGCACCTTGAATTTCAAAATTGGAGGAAGAAGACAATGATCTTCCTACCTTTATATCAACTAGTCACATTGCAAAAATGCTCCATCATTTAGAGAAAATCCCATGCCATTGGTAATCTTGGCTCCTTTAGGAAATGAGATGAAGTGTTCAAAAGCTGATAGTTTGTTACTGATTATATTTACAACATTCTCTGGGTGTGCATTTAGGGTCATTTAGAGAAAAAAATTGCATGTCAATTATTGTTTCTTTCATGTCAGCAGAAAACTTCAAGCTCCTTTTGATTCAAATAAACATTTGCTAATTATAAGTAATGTGCAAGATATCATACTAGATCAAATGCACACAAAGGTAAAAATAAATTATGGACTTTTCTCTCAAGGACCTAGAATCTAACAGGAGTGTAAAGTGTGTATACAAATGACTATAAAATAAAGGAGAAGCAAAAAAAGAGAAGTCTATATATTAAATAAAATAATAGCACTAACGAGATTACATTTCTCTAATGCTCTAAGGTTTGCAAAGCACTTTATACTATCTCATTTAATCCTTACCACAACCCTATGAGGGAATTGCTATCTTCATCCCCATTTTATAGATGAGCAAACTGAGGCACAGAGAGTTCCAGTAACTTGCCTGGAGATACATAGGTAGAATTTGGGGCATGATTTGAACTCAGGGTTTTCTGACTTTAAAGGCAGTGTAAAGAAGTAGTGCTTGAGGCAATGACTGGAAGGCAAAGAGATGATGGTGAAGAATATAATGCTCATTTCAGGGATGGAGAAGGCTTGATCAAAGGCCCTCAAGAAGTGCTAACCTAGCCATCTGAATCAATTTATACACTCAAATGATGAATATGTAAATGGGATCTTTAAAGTCAAGGCAAGAAAGGCACTCTGTGATTTGATTACATGTTGAAATTGCTTTATCGTTTGGAAGAGAACTAATCACTTGGATTACCTACACAAAGTAGGTCTGGGCAAATTCCCATGATTCAAACTCTTCCGAAACAGTACCTTCATCCCTCCCTCACCCAGGACTCATACTGAACTTATCCTGTGAGAGAATGAGAAAGGAAGCAAATACATTCCCAAAGACCAATCTCATCACTTAGAAGAGGAAAAAACATTAAAGATCAATAATGCTCAGTCTGGGGTCTGGAAAGACACGGCATCACATTTTCCTGAAGTTTAGGTCTAACTGTGCCATATCTCTGGTCATTAAATCCCAGTGGTTCCCAATCACTTCAAAGAATCAACTATTGGTATTTAAAATCCTTCAGACTTTGACTCTTTCCCAAAGTTATTATGCATTAGCATACTCCATGCATTTCAAAGTCTAGCCATATTGGGCTACTTGCTCTTCTCCACACAAAACACTCCATCTCCAATCTCCAATCTCCATGCCTTTGTCCTGCCAATATCCTATGCCTCACATGCTCTTTTTCTCCTTACCTCTCTGCCTCTCATAATCCCTTGCTTCCTTCATGATTCAGCTCAAAAACTACTATGTATAAGGTGTCTACAATAAATATTTCCTAGTCCATCTCAGCTGCTAGTGCCCTTCCTTCTATCTTCTTTGACTATATCTTACATGTAGATATTGCCTACCTCGTGAGAATAGCACAGTGACTGGCACATAGTAAATGCTTAATTAATGCTGGTTGTTGGACTAATAATGGATGAGAAAAGCATTTATTAAGCACCTATGATATGCTGAGCCTGATGGTATAAATACTAAATTGAGATAGCCCCCAAATGTGAGGAGACATTAAATACTGATAGAAGAGACCATCTCTACAGAAAAAGGACTGGTGTCCAAGGAAGAGAGCTTCAGTATGGGAAATCACAAGGATTGTTCCAAGAACCAGAAGACAGTCAAATGACATTTCCTTTTCCACCAGCAACAGTGATATTGATTTGATTACAGTTCCCAAAGCAAGATATCAAAAGCTCAGAGAGAGATGGGGCAAGGTGGAGGCTGGGCACCTGGCATCATGGCTAAACCCCCTGGGGCTGAAGAAATATGACCCCAGGGCAGTATTGGAGCTCCCTCATCTCTCTAAGCCTCAGTTAAATGCTTCATCTGTAAAATGTAAGGGATAATATAAGTATAATAATTAATATTGCTAATTTAATATTAACAATATTAAATTTATAATATTGCCAATTAACAATAATTGGCATTCATGTAGCCTTTTAAGGCTTGTGAACTTTCCAAATGTGAATTCTTTTAATCCTTATAACATCCTTGACAGGTAGGTGCTTATCATACCCATTTTAGAGTTGAGGTCACCAAGGCAGACAGAAGTTGCCCAGGACCACAAAACTAGTAAGTATCTGAGACAGGATTCAAATTCAGGTCTTCCTGACCCGCATCTTCTTTTATTGACTATACCACACAGGGTTGTTTTCATTATCTAATGGAAACATATATAAAAGTCTTTTGTAAACCTTAAAGCATAAGAACAATGTCCAGTATTATTGTAACTTTGCAGAAGGAAACTGGTCCCCACAGAATTCACTGAGTGACTTCCCCCAGATTATCCAGTTGGGAGCATAGCCGATTCCAGTCCAGATTCCCTACTTAAGAGAAAAGTTGCTTTTTGTGGACAGCCTCTGACCTTCCATGCAAGTCCTTTGTTATTTCTATCAATCTTTTGAGTTGTTTGAATGAAAGGCTTGGATATTTTGGCCTCCAGATCTAAAATTCATGCCATAAGAATGGAGATGATGAGAATCAATCTGATCTTTGGGGAGAAAATGGTAAATATACAATGTAATTAGCATCATCTCTCCAGTTGAGTAATTATTAAATGATAATATATTTGCCAGTATAATAAAAAATGGGGGGAAGGGGGGAGAAACTTTCAGTATTCGGTATACTTCCCAAATTTTGTTAATGGAAACAGTCATTAAAATAACTATTAGCCTTAATGGCACTGATAAAAGATGAATTTTTTTTTCCTTTTCTATTGCTTCCATATTCGGCTTTCAATGCACATCCATAGAGGAAAATTCAGTGACCTTATTGTGTGATGTCTATACCCAATGGCATGAATAATGGCTCAGGGGGAAAGGCAAAGGAATGTTTAGTCTAGACAGGTCCAATGGATTTCTTGTCAGCCTAATTATTTTAGCAAGCTATTTTAAAGAACAGAATGACACCCCCATTTAATACGTTATGTTAACATGCTGGAAACCTTTATTCCTCCAATTTGGAGATACATTGGAATCTGATGATGCTGTTGAGGTCTTGATACTGTTGTATAGTAATAAAACCAATTTACATTCGCTTCCTTTATATCAATGCTATGAGGAAGACTGTACAAGTATTATCATTCTCATTTCAGAAATGGGGAAACTGAGGGGTAGAGAAGCAAACAGACTTGTCTATGATCACCTAGCTAATACACCTCAGAATCAGAATTCATAACAAGCAGAAAAATTCTTTTGAATCCGAATCTGGTATTCTTTCTATTATACCACCAGTACCTAAAATACCTAACATAATTCTCATACGTTACTAACTAAAACTCATAGGCCAAATCCAACTTCTTATTTTACAGATAAGGAAACTGAGATCCAAAGACTTCTCCTCTAAACTCACTTGGTGTAAGTCAATAAAACACAAAGAATTAAGTCCCTACTATGTGCCAGGTACTATGCTAATTGTCCGAGATATCAAAGAAGACCCCTCCACCACAAAAAAAGTTGTAAAAAATTCCAAAGAACAAGAACCGTACAATGTACACAAATATGATGCCAACACCTCCCCCACTAAACAAAAACAAAATACAAAAAAAAAAGAATCTCTGCCCTTGGGGTGCTGACAGTTTAAGGGAGAAGACAATAAACAAATACCTAATTACTAACAGAGCAAGGCACTGACAGTAAGGGTGATCTTTGTAGAAGATGGGCTGTTAATGTGGACTTAAAGGAAGTCTGGAAATTCATGGAATGGGAGATGAGGAGGGAGAGAATTCCAGGCCTGATAATAAAAGTAATAACAACAATAATAATTTGTTATAATAAAATAGGTTGGTATCCAAGTCCTCTGACCCTGATTCCACTTTCCACTAGATTCCACTGCCTTTTCTCATATAACTGCAGAATGAGATTTCTAGAAAATGTGCTTCCTCAACCATGTGTGCCCTGAAAATATGCTAATTCTTCTCTGACTCTCCATTTTGCAAGAATGATGACAAAAGTGTGAACACATACATAAGAGGAGAACCAAATCTACTAGATGCCTTCCTCTTTTTAAAAAAAAAATTAAGAATGGGGAATACTTTAAGCAATAGAATCCTTGAGAGAAGGGAATTTTTTTTTTAATGATATTACCAGCAGCTATCACCATGGCAGGGACAGAGTGGGCCTTTAATAAATCTGTTCAATTGAATTGAATTTCCTCTAAATATCAAACATCCATTACTTATGCATATTTATATTTTTAAAAACCTCAAACCCATCTCTGTTTCTTAAGAATCAAGGACTATAAAATCATAATTTTAAAAATAAAAATATTTTATTCTTTGGGTTTTTTTTGTCCATTGCTTCAAACTGATCAGTTGCGGGCTGCAAATGACACAGTGACATTTTAGTCTGCAAAATGGGACCATCTTTCTAAGAGGACAATATACAGGATGACCTCTTAATAATGTAACTAAGACTGCTCCATGGAAATGAAACTAGAATGAAAATTGGAATAAAAATGTTCGGAATAGATTAATCATCCGCAGATGGTAAATTAGCTTAATATTTCTTTGGGAAGCACTACTATATGAAAATAGTTTATAAATTACAGAACAATGAAACCGTAGGAGAGTGAGAAGGTTAGTAACGATGACAAAAGAGAATTCTAAAAGATGCCAAAGACGTGCATCTTTAAGCAGCCCTTGACCAACTTGACTTGCTGTCCAGAGTGAAACTCCAGCCCCCTCCAACAGCCTTGTACATTATGATCCCATACAACCTTATACGTCTGGAGCGCCCTTCATGCAAGCATCCCAGGGTGCTTTACAATCATTATGTGCTAAAATTAAAACTGAAGCACATACAATTCCTAATAGAATCGTTTTAAAAATGCTAAACAGAACAAATAACTTTTAAGTCTAGATTTAAAAGTCCCAGAAGTCATAGCGTTCCTTACTTCAATTGGCAATGAGCTCCAAAGCCAAGGAACAAATCAACTAAGGGCTCTCTCATGTTATGCTAAAGGCCCTCTTATGTTGTTTACACACTACAATAAACCAGTTTCCAGAAGAAGAAAAAAAAAGTGTGTGTGTGTGTGAGGGTGCGTGCATGTGCATGTGTGTATACACATATATGCATGTATTTGTATTAGCTCTGGGGAGGATGGGGAAGTGGTAGGAGGGGTTGTTTTTGTTTTCCTTTTTACAAACCCCAAATTAAATAAACCAGGGTAGTGATTAGCCACCTCAAAAGAATTTTAACTGAGCTCAGGACTGGACAAAGTTGAACCTGAAATGTAAGAGAAGCAGGTTCCCAAAACCTATCTAAAACAAATAAGTTTTGTCTTCGCATTAAATTGAATGTTAAAGACAATTTAAGTGGCATTAAAATTGTCTTAATTGCATCTTAATAGGTTTGTTCTCAGGTCATAGCTAGTCTTAAACCCCAGTTGCACTCTCCTATGCGTTTAGGAAAACAGCTCTTATCATGTGGTAATTTTCCTTGCATTACTGATTTTAAGGTCAAGGAAATCTGCTCTAATCTAAATCAAAGTAAGCACGAGCAAAAAAAATATCAAATGTATTTTCCAAAATACTATTCAATATTAAGAGCTTTTTAAAATAAGAAACAACAACTCTGTCTTAAAAGTGCAAGAAAAAGGTTTTAAGAAGTTAAAAAAAAGTTCAATGCTTTCCTCTGACCTAACATTTATTTAAAAGGAAACAGAGGCCTTGAACTTAAGATTAAGATATATATTTAACTAGAGTAAAATCTTTGATTAAAGGGAATGCCTGACCTGGCTCAGGAAGAGCAGGGTTCAAAGCCAGACTCCAGGAGCACAGTAGAATTGCTCATCTGAATGGGTAAGAGAGAATTTCCTTTCTGGGAGTCTTTGACACCAATGAAACCGAACCCCAAAACAAGAGTTTTTCCCTCCCAAACACATGAAAATATCTAACCTCAAAACCTTGAATATCTTCATCAAGCTGGACTAGACGGTAACATTTAGCAATGAACAGTGTCTAAAGCGGAGGCTTAACACTGAACCAAGACATATGGGACCTCATGTATAGAAAGAGTTCTTTCCTTGTACCTTCAGAGCATATACCTAAAATCCTGCACCGGGGCCTTAAGAGTTCTCTAATCAAGTTACAATATAAGACTCGTAAAGTGATACTGCAGTTGGGCCGGGGTTGCTCAAGTCAAGCTGGACTCCAATTATAAATACATAGCAATGTGCCATAAGAAAAGCCCCTGAAATATTAAATCCACTTTGAGGTTTCATCTATGAAGTCTGTCCTTCGTCCTATTTATGGCAATGATAACAAGGTCCAATTGCCATCAAGCATTTTAATGCCTGATAAAATTGATATGCATCATCTCTTGATTCACATGGTCAACGGGTGGAAATTTTGTTAATGCTCTGATACGGCTTGCGAAAGGCTATAAATTAAAACCCATCCCCAAACCTACATGGCATCTTTGCTTGGAATACAGAAAGAACTCTGCAGGAGTCTTCATAATTTCATACTTGGGGGAGATTAAAAAAAAAAAGATGTATAAAATACACATTGAGTAGAAAACAGAACAGACTTTCCAATCCTGTCCTTTACCCAGTAGATTAGATCATGTCAGTGGGGGAGAGGAGGGAATTTCTGTGCTGAAATAAAGAAGCCAGTCTGTTTTGTGAGCCAAGGGATCAATTCCATACCTAAGAGTTTTCAGTAAAAAAGGCTCACTTCTGACAAGTTAGGGCACCCTAACACTGGACTGTATTAGCAGACTGCATGACATGGGATCCTGGCTACTACCCATCTCACATGACTGCTGTGAGACAATCCCTTTTAAAGACACCGTAGAAAGGAAATAAATGATTATTTTATTTTCATAGCTTTTGCAAGGGAAGAATAGAACTGATTGCCAAGGTAGACCACACCCAAACTTTATTAAAGTTTAGTAAATTAATTTTTTTTTACCCCTCTGAAGCCAATCTCTCGGATCCAGATAAAACTCTTAGCAAAATGGCAACAATTTAACATTATTTTGAAAGAAATCATGAGTCTTTTCTCCCTCAAAAAAAAAAAATTAAAGCAGCTAGCCGAATAAATGGCATGTTGGAAAAAATCCTGTAAAAAAATTCAAAACTATTGAAAAACTATTTTTAAAAAAATCCATAGTTTGAGTACAATAGAAAGAGCAATGTATACCTCTATAGACTTATTAAAAACACACACACAATTTATTTTAAATTTTTTTGATTTTTTTTTAACTTACAGGGATTTTTGTTTCTTGTGTATTAAGATTTAGGAAGAATAATTCTTGCCAGTAGAGAAGTAGTTCAGGATAACTGTCAAATGTTCAGGTATACATGGGAGCCTGCGACTTACAAATGTGTTGAGGTCTAATGATGGTAAATGGGCCTTTTGTTTGTATGGGCAAGTATATTCTGGGCTGTGGTGTGATAAAGTTCTTAGGCCATCCCACAGACAGTCATACTCTAGCCAGATTATAGGACTGAAAATAGTAGAGCCTGAGTTCTGGATCCTGAGCTCAGGTAAATGAGGGGCAGGAGGAAGAACATTTAAATAGTTTGGGGAGATGATATTTTAGACTGCTGGCCCAGCCCAGCACATAGATAGCTCCTCTCATCTGTCTGCTTCTTTTTAAAGGAAGGACAAATTGCCTTTTCTCTGCTTCTGAGTCCTGAGTCTCTCAAGTCTACAAAGTTTGCTTTCTTTTGTTTTGACAATAGCTCTCCTGGTATTTTGGCCTTCCAAAATGGTGGAGGCAGAAGACCAAGGAAAAGGAGGCAGTCGGAGAGAGGGGCCATAACTACACCATTGTCATTCTGTTCACAAGGTGATATGATTTATGTTTCTTTCTCCATTTTAACAGACTACATCAGCTTATTAAATTCACAAGAATTTAGAGACTTGTTGAAAGTTGCCATCTTGGAGGCTATCTTACTAAAACAAAACTTGGTCCCCCCATTACTTTTATATAGAATCAGGAATCATCTTACTTTGTTTTAAATTCCTGTAAAAATATGGAGTAGTTGCATTTTTGAAGGAGAGAAAGTAAATAGTCTCAATGAAGGGAAAACTCAGAAAATAATGTCACCTAGTTTACACCTAGTAAAATGTAAAAATTTAAAGTATAACTAATTCTTGATATATCGGATAGCCTTTGTAAATGAAAACACACACACACACGCAACTGATAAATTAATTTGGAGAGAATTTTTTTCCCCAACAGGGAGAGAGCAAGGATCTATCTGGTGGGGGTCCTGAATACAAAGTAACCCAATCACTTAAATTTTGTGGTTAACTTGCCTAGCACAGTTACATTTGTACCACATGTTTGCAAATATAGTATCTAGGAGGGAAACATTATGAAACACTGTGATTTTTGCTTGTCTCTATGCAATTTTATAGCCTTGAAAAATTTGGCTTGGTTTTTAAGGGAGCAACTTTACTGACTGATAAAGGAAAAGTTATCATCACCTATCATCACAAATAGCATTTTAACACATCACTGTTTTACATATGTTATACATATTAACCATGTTTATATGTGTATGTTAGAGTTGAAATAGTATTTATTGTAATGTTCTTTTGTAAAATATGGCCATGAAAGTTGACATTTAAACTTTCTAAATTTAAAGTAAATTAAAGTTAATTTAATTTAATTCAGTGAAAACACCCAATAACTTAATGTTTCCATTTTATGTCAAAGGAACATAGGGATCTTTCTTTTAAAAAAGAAGTTTTGAAATTGACCAAATAAATTTTTTTTTATATTTTCAAAACTTTTACAATAGCTAACAATAGTGAACGTTGATCTGGCACTATGTGCCAGGCACAATGCTATGAGCATTATAATTATCTCATTTGATCCTCAAAACAACCCTGGGAGTAAGATGCTATTATCCCATTTTACAGGTGATGAAATTGAAGTAGGCTTATTGAAATTGAAGAGGTTAAGTGACTTATCCAAGATCATCACATGACTAGTAAGTATCTGCATACAGATCTGAACACAGTTCTCCCTGACTCCGGGCCCTGGCCTTGATCCACTGTACTATCATGCCTTCATAATATAGTGAATTCAAATGTATGGACTAGTAAAAGTTTACAAATCACTTGCACACCAACTGTGGGGAGAGGTGGGAGATGAATGCATAAATGATCATTCCTATATTAAAAATAAGGAAAGTGAGTGACCCTTAAAGTGACTCGGCCAGGATCACCCATTTAATAATGCCAGAGAGAAGGCTCAAGACGTCAGTCCTTTGACCCAAGACCTGTATACGCTTCTTTCTATTATACCAACCTCTCATGTCCTCTTTTACAGAAGCAAAATGGTGTCTTGTTCATTTCTCATGCTAGCTAGGGACACAGTTCTAAGTTTATATGTCCACAGCAATTTTGTGCTTGTCTAACAGTAAATCCCACATTATAAGAACCCTTTATCTAAGCTTCAATCAAAATCAAAACACTTCAGATGGTGCTTCACTGATCAATCACTTCCTTTTGGCAGACCTGCCATGGGAAGTACAGAAAGTATTTTGAATATTTCCCATTAGCAGGCTATTAAGCCAAATACTATGGCTAAACTTAATTTTTAAATAAATATGAATATGTACAAATTATTTTGGAGCATCTGAGATTTCATTGGTATGGGCGCTTTCTCCCCAGATGCAAATGGCACATCTGACTTTCATCCTGAGAAATTCTTGTCTATGTCCTTCTAAAAATCCTTCATAGTAGATAAAATAATAATAGGGATGATAGTAAGGATTCATATAACACTTTAAGGTTATCAAAGAACTTTATATTATCTCATTTGATCCTAATTACAACCCTGAAAGGGATATTATTATCCTCGTATATTTGAGGAAACTGAGGCAAAGGGAATAAATGACTTGTCCAGGGTAAAACAACTAATGACTGACAGAATTTGAACTCAGGTCTTTCAGACTCCAAGTCTAGCTTTTTATCCACTATATCATGATACTTCAACAAAAGCAAATCTATAATAATAGTTTTTAAATTTATGGCTTAGATTTGGAACCCAAAGAAGGAACTCAATGTAAAATTACTAATGGAGGAAATGGACATTTTTTAAAAGCTACTACAATAGCTTACCTATATTACAATTTAAAGAGGTGGCAATAGGGGGCAAAGAGTGGCAACTAATTTCTGCTCGCTGGAAAATCTGCCTACTATTCTTTAGGCTCATGGGAATTTTCCTGGTTGGCTCTTTGAAGGTAATCTGATGGGATGGATTCTAGCTTTTTAAAGCAGCAAAAAATAGCTTCATAGTGTTGTTGGTTTTTTTTTTTTCTAAACTCAGACAATGCTGAAATCTTTTCATCAGGAATATGAATTTAAGGAAAAATGTGATTTTTGAAGATGTGGTAATGGGGGGGGGGATCATAATAGCTTTTCTCATTTTTTTGAGGGAATATCATGGAAATGGGATTGACTTCTTCTGCTTGGCCCCAGGGGGCAGAACTAGGAACAATGAACACTGGTTTGACATTAGGCAAGTCAGTTACATTTTCTGGATCTCTGTTTGCTCATTTATTGTGCTGGGGGGGGGGGGGGATTGGATTTGAT
Source organism: Monodelphis domestica (assembly GCF_027887165.1). Classification (NCBI taxonomy): domain Eukaryota; kingdom Metazoa; phylum Chordata; class Mammalia; order Didelphimorphia; family Didelphidae; genus Monodelphis; species Monodelphis domestica. Next base: position 291,170,776 of record NC_077231.1, read on the forward strand.
GACCACTAAATTCCTTCCAGGTCTTTATTCATGATCCTCACATCCCAAGTCAGGAAGAGGTTTCTTCCCCCCTCCCTAGAGATCTTCAAGTAAATGCTAGATGATCACTTATTGAGAATTCTGTGGAAGGGATTCTTATATAGGTACAGGTTGGATTAGATCATTTCTGCTGCTCTTTCCAGCTGAGATTTTGTGATTCATCCACTCCAAGGTCATACATGGATCACAGATGCCATATGACATTTTTTGATATTAGGTCCTTAGCAATATACTTTGTATATATACAATTTTGGCTGCAAATGTACTCAAATCACACACAGGTCTCAAACTAAGAAACAAATTTTCACTATTATGATCTTTTCAAACAATACAAAAGAATAGCTAGGGGCAAAAACCTTTGAAGATTTCGAATTCTTTTTCCTTGCCCAAAAGATAAGAAAGGAAGAAAGGGAAAGAATAGAGAAATGTCTGTTGGAAGAGTTCACAGTTAAAATGTTCTGGGCTACTGTTTTTCACAGTGAGTAAAACTGTCAAGAACATGGAGGGAATGAGAAAAATGAGATGCAGGAAAAATTAACAACTGAAAAAGATCTGAATGTAGAACTTAAACACTTAGAAAAATAATCACCCTTCCAAATTTGGAGGGCATCCATACACACTGTCCCCACATCTCATATGGCATATTTGAAAAGCCAACCAAATTTAATTCTAACTTGACTTTGAATTGCTGCCACTGATGATCTGTGTATAATTTTCTCAAAAGACAAAAGCAAACATGTAGCCCAAAGTTCTCAGTGATATGTAAATGAATGCCCTGGTTGCAATGCTGAAGGCCTCCAGAATTCCATCATCTTCAAATACAATCATTATAGGAGACCCCCAAAGACATTACCCCAGTAATGGACAATTACACAAGAATCAGCACAGTTCTACTTTTCATTATTTTTTTTTCTATTCTAATACTTGATTGTACTTCATTAATTTCCCAACATAATTTGTAATTACTAAATCCTAGCTCAGCGTGTTGTAGATGGAACACTTTGGTTTGCTTTTGAGATCACTGAAGACCTAGCTCAACATTCCCCATGCCAATATATGCATGGTGTTTCCATGCATTTCTCCAGAATACTGCAAAGGTAAGAGATCACAACCATTACCCAGCTAAAAGACTTACAAATTCTAGAAGTTTCCTTTAGCTTTTATATGTTCCTCAGCTTTGAAGCTAAAAATCCTTTCAAAACATTTTTTCATTTTCAAATTTCAGGAGTCAAATTCAAGGTGTCTCCTGGAATTGTTCACAAAATTGAGTTTCCGGTGCTAATGTGCCAAATACCCCGATTGGCCACCGACCAGGCTGGTGCTATTCAGTATTCACAAAATAACCACCTTCCTCCTCTAAAATTTGGGGTGGTGGTGGAAGAGACAGAGAATTTTGGTTAAATTGTAACTGAAAGCTAAGAAATATGGCTAAGAAATATGTGTCAAAATTTCAATTATGTGGTTTATAAAATACAGCATGTATGTACTTAACATGCAGCTACAGCACACATTAAGATAATATAGTAAGAGTCAAAAATTTGAGCATTCATTTGCAATTCATTCTGTCATGCTCTCTTTGTTGCTGGCAAAGCTGATGGGGCTAGGGTTGAACAAAAGCTAAATCATGCAAGGTTACTTCATAGGCACCTATTAGATAACTACACGATGGAAATAGAGAGTTATGATGATGATTATTAATAATTTCCAATCCTACAAATGATCATTTCAGTGATACAGAACTACATGCCAATTTAGTTTATTCAGACTTTTAAGAAATCTTTGCAAAATGCAGTTAAAAATCTTAAAAGCAAAATAATAAATTCTGGAAGAATCTAGTAAGTAGACGAAGACTTTAATATGTAATCTAGAACATTAAAAACAAGAATTCAGAATTAAGTTTCTCTCTGTTCTAGAAGCTGATGAAGTGATTTATGCTGCTAAAGGACCATTATGTTATGACATATATGCTTACTATATAGTCCTACAGCATGAACAGAATGATGCCCGCTATAGCAAGGTCTGAATGTACCCTGCAAAAAAAGGGAGTAAACTTCATCATCAAAAGCAATTCTCTTTCTTTTTATCCATCAAAGGCACTGAACTGCAATAGAGTTTCTGCTGGTAGTTTCAGTTACCCCCAACAAAATAGATGTTTAAAAATTAAAATAAAACAATAAATCTGAGTCTCCCCTCAAAGTTCCTGACCATTAGACATGATACCAGAGAGAAAAATGAGGTTGTATGCTTCTAGGAAACTTCAATCAATGCCAAAGAAATGAGTAAAAACCAATTTGTTTAATCTAAAGGAAAGTAACTACTTCAATCCTTAGCCATAAGTAGATAATATAAAGGTATCCTTTCTATTAGGTAATTCTGTTTTCTTACAGTTCTAAAAGTAAATAGCATTTTTTTCATTATTTGTATCTTCAATTTTGATCCTTATCTGACTGGTGAACATTTCTGGATGATCTTATTTTGTAAGCTACATTTAAAACTATCAAAAGTTAGAAATCTAAATGTAGTGATCCTCTGACAAGAATAAGAATCCCTTTATTTCTCTCTATGAAAATAAAAGGCCCAACTAAAATACTGGGAATCGGAGAAGGCAAGCTCATTGGAATGGTCTTCTCCTGAACTGAATTTTCATCATTTTCCTTTAAATTTCCCCAAGGGAAAATACCGTACAAGTAAAACGAATCAAGTGTATTTTTCAAAAGCACCAAGTGGTCAAACCCATTTGCATTTCTGACAGATTCCATCTTCGGATACCAGTTGCTTTAAAATATAGCCAATGGGGGCTGCCTCTATATTGTGTTTCATTATTGATCACATGCTAGGCTAAGTACCTGGGAAAGGGGACACTCCTTGGCCAATGAACTCTGGTTCATATCCTTCAGTAAGTCCTTCAGAGCATTTCTTACGGTTGTGTGAGACCATTGTTCAGGAGGCAAGTCTTCTAGTTTAGGGCAACTATTTGAGACATAGATTAGAAAGGGGATTATTACAAGATTGCATCCTGCTGCAGAACATTCCTTTAAGACAGACAGATTTCATTTTGCGTATCAAGCAGATGCATCTGGAGATTGCTCTCGGTCTCCTGATTGTTCCGATTAGTTAATTACTTTATACAACACATCTGCTGTATTGATGCATGAATTATACATCAGCTGCATGTGGCGACTATTTTTTCATGTTACTTCTACCTTTCTGCTCTGATGCGCTTGGTAAGACAATTTAAGGTGTAATGCTTTCTCATGACCGATCAGGAAAAGCATTAATATATTAACTATTTTCCGTTCCTCGCTGTTCACATGACTTCAAAAATAATAAGAATGTAATCATAGTGAAGAAGTCATTCTATCACAAAATGTACACAGATGGTACTGTTCATGATATGCAAAAATATTTTTCTCTTAAGTAAACTTTATGTAAAATGCCTTCTTGTAATGCATCATTTAATTGACTAAATGCAGCAGAGTTGCAATATGATACCTACAGAAACCAATCAATTAAAAGCTAGAAGAAGAAGGGGGGGAAAGTTCTCTTTAACAGTGTAAGTTGGAGAACAGTGGGGCAAGAGTAATTTGGCCTTAATCTTTCTAAAAATCATGCCAGATTTAATTTTGAAAAGTTGGGCAGCCATAAAAAGGACAGGGGAGACAGGGGGAGGGTTCCTTTCTCACCTCCTGCCTGCTGTCCTGGGACTCACCTGTGTAACTGGATTTTCAATGTGACTACATGATACACATCTTGCAGCATGTCTGCAACAGTAGCATCGGGGGCATCTGTCACATAGGACAGTGGAACTGGATTCCACTTTCCAACTTGGATTAGCCCTGTGCCAGACAGAGAAGAGATTGTACACTCATTAACTCTTTGGTCAAAAATTATAATGGGACATTCCCCCACCCTCACAATCCCCCCCCCGTTTCCCCACAATATTATGATTCCTACCTGGCTCATTTTATCCAAAAGGTAGTGAACTAATGAAGATAATTTCATTGTAGCTTTCCAGATTATAAAATAAATAGTACTAGGTAAAAAACAAAAAAACAAAAAACAACCACCCTCTGCTAATAAAAACCCATCAACAAAATTCATATATCAGGTCATATTTCCCCAACTTACAGAAAGTTTTAATACAACAGAACTGAACCCGTTTGAAATGACTTTACAATTTAGATAAGAATCCCTACTGCAATGGGAACCAGCACTGAAAAATCCTTTACAGCCCATAAAACCATCAGAAACAGAATAAAAGAAACAGAACTAGATATTCAGTCATAAATGCAAATTGACTCTCAACAGTCCATCTGCTCAAATATGCTCTACACTTCCTTGTGGATCCTCAGTGGAGCAGATTATTAAGGTCAATAAGCATACTAATGATTCAGTTGAAGCAATTTAAAAAAAAAAATCTACCTCAACATTCCACATGAGCAAAATGTGTGTTAACTAAACCAAAATGAATTAAGCCAATTTTTTAAAGTCACAGACTAACAAAAATAGATGCCACCTCAAACACACGTCTAAGAAGAGAGACAATGTTTCTTTCAAAAAGTAAACAAAACATTAGACTTTTTATTCTCCAGTTGCATTATTTACCTTTGGCTTGGGCAGCAGAGCTGTGAGAATATCCAAGAGACAGCAATGCCATTTCTATCAGTTGATTGAAAAGCATGTCCTTTCTCACCAACACAAACTCTGCATGCTCCTCCTTACAATCATATTCAATGGAATTTTCATAATGCTCCACCACACAGAAAACAGGTAGCATTGTTCCTATCAAAGAGGCCAAAAAAACAAAAACAAACACAAACCAACAATGTTCACCAACCTCTTAACTGTTGGGGGGGCAGGGAGGTGGGTGGATGGGGTATAAGGGAGTCATGAGGGTAAGTCCTTGGAGCAGGGAGAGGAAAAGGGGGACTAGATTGCCAAACAGCACTGAAGCAAACGTACATTCACACACACACACACACAAGCTTTCATCATTATCCAAAAATAATCAAATAGAAACCAAAGTATTTCCTAAGAAATTCGTTCTCTTCTATTTATAGAACTATATTTTCAAAATAGAAAGAATGTTCAATTACCTGTCTAGCAAAAGAATAATGTTGACTGGAGAGAAATAAGTTGGCTGCCTCTGTCCTGTCTGATTTGTTGTGACTGGTGAGCAGTCTGAGAACCCCAAACACATATGCAGATGTCTTGTGAATAAGACATTTTAATCCGTCGAGATCATTTTGTTAATATTCAACTATCTCATTTGGGCCAACACCATTAAACTGACCCTTTTGTTTCCTCTTGGTTCTAGTACCTGTCCTAATCTGACTAGATTGTTAAAGAAGAAGACAGTCATTTCAATTCCACTCAAGATAGTGTCTTATGACTATATCCTGAATGTGCTAAGGCATCATACTTGTAGAGTTGAGCTATTTAGCCTTTAATGTTATATAGCTTACATCATCTGCTAAAATATATTCAATGCACATAACATGAGAATGTTTTGTCAGATATTCTTTTTTTGGTCTAAGAAAAGGAAAAAAAAAAGAAAAATGAACCTTTCCAAGACTAATCTTAAGATCTGGGTATTTAGGTAAGAGTTGAGATTTTTTCTTCTCCACATTCACTTTGTTCAGCGTTATTATTATTAATTGCAGTGGCCAAGAGAACAGAAAAATCAAAATATTTATTGTTAGAAGAGCAAGTATTAAAAAAAAAAAAGAAACCCCTTTGTAGTTGGTATACTGGGTGAGCACCTTATCATTAAATTTTTACTGGTTAAAAGAAAAGGGTTAAAAAAAGCAGATGCACAAGAACTGTCTTGTGGCAAGCTGCCAGAAGGGTAGCATCTTTAGCATAAATGATGACAAGGGTTACTTTAACAGGGCACCCAGGATCTCCAATTAGTCCGACAATGTTAATGCCTCCATAAGTAGTGCCCTCTGCACTCACAGAAGCCTTCTCACTTGCGAAGGTGTCGAACATGTACTGTGGCTAAAATGATGATTTATTATTGCTAACAGAGATAGCCCTTCTGATTCTCCACTGTTAGGTTTCAGCATAACAAAAAGTGACCAAAAAGGGACATTTTCAACATGTAGATTGCTCGCTGAAGCTGCAGTGATCTGACACAAGACATCTGTACCTCTGACAAACCAAGCCCTTTAGCTCTGCTTAGGAAAGCTCACAAACTCACTTCGGTGAGTTTGTGCCCAACAGGCTCAGCATGAAGAGCCAGCTGAAAAGCCTGCCAGTGTTCATGTAGTTCATTCAGCTGTTTTATGAGAGTGAGGTTGGTCAGGAAGAAAGAGGACTTGAGGAGATCGTGGCAAAACTGGGGATTTCTTCAGTGGTGAAATTATCCTCTGGAGTATTTTCCAAAACAAACAAAACCCCTGCTCCTCTTTCTAAGGTAGGGCTTTCTACACTTACCTGCCACCTGCAGAAACAACAAATCCTGCCCAAAAGATGAAAAGATCAATCTTTCTGGCATCTTCATTACTGATTAATTAAGGGAGAAACTGTATTTCTAAGTGCTTCCCAAATCACCCAAAGGCTTTGGGCAGGAAGTGAAAATACTCTCCTTCGCTTTCCCCTCCCCCTCTGGTCCCCCGACTTCAAACAGTTAGCTTAATATAACAAAAGCACATGCATTGATTTTTCATTTCATGTAATGATACAAAAGTGTGCTACTGGGTGCTGCTCCTTACATCTGGGCAATGTTTACAGGCTGCGTCGCTATTCAAATATACTGCATGTCTTTAGACCCAGAAATAGGAACATACTGACCAGATTTAGATGTATGCGGGAGATACTAAAGGTAGATATGGAAAGTGTGACAGGAGGATCATCTGACTGCAAAGCAAGCCGCTCAATCTCTGCGTGAACTGTCACTGCTGCTCTCCTATTTACGTGGAAAAGGCTACAGAAGCAGAGCAGCCAGCCCGGCCTGACCTGCCTGATTACTCTGGCTAGTACTTGGCGAGTCCTCAAGTGCAGCAACTTTATAACCTTCTAGTATTCAAGAGGAGGGCACTGGTCAGTGTTCAATGCTAAAAATACATCATGACTTAAACCTGCAGGCAGGGGTACAGCTTTTGCTGAAGGTTTACGAGTCTGTGTAAACAGCACGTCTGCCATAAGGAGCAATGGAGTCTGTAGAATCCTTGCCTAAAACTGTCCTGGCATTAAAGTTTGCTGTGCAAATATCACATAATACCCGAGACAGCTGAAATCTCCTATTTAGGAATTTATGGAACTTATATGTTTGCAGGCGTCAGAAAGTCTTTTTTATAGAGCCCCAGTGCTTCACAGTACAATATTAATGCACTCTCTTTGAAAAGCCATAATAAATTATATTTTTAATGCTCTTACCCTGGCTTTCTTAAGATGCATACATTCTTGGCAAACAATCAATAAATAGGGTAATCATGAGCAGAGGCCAAAGAATTTGCTGAAGTGCTGTTTTTCCATTTTTAATAGATAAAGATCTAACAATACGGACTGCTGTGTCTGTTCATTTCGGGATCAATATATTCTTTGTTTTCGCCAAACCAAGGAAAAAATAAATGATTGTATGATAAATGTTATGCATCAAACACAATGAAATTCCACTGCCTTCTAACTTTATCTACTTAATATTCTTGGTTGCTAAAAGGTTGCATTTTTATACTCTGCTTAGCAAATGCAAGAACAATCTGGATTATAAACATATAGCAATTTACAGAGAAACAAAGACCATTCTAAGACATGCTGAATTATATACAGTATATACATGATTATCTTACATGAATAATCTTGTTGAATATGGTCAAAGTTTTAAGACCCTGGTAGCAATTTAAATGAAATTATTTCTATGTATACTCACAAAATAGGGTCCCAGTAAGCTGGTCTAACTTTGTACATCCTTCATGAAAGTGCCCGATCAGAACAAATTTGGAAATTTTAGAAAATACAAGCCTCTGTTCCTCTATTTTAAATAATAAATCTACTTCTAAGAGATTACTCTCAGGGAAAAATGATATCAAAATAATGCGAAACTCATGAAAGGTAAGAGAAGTTATTTGTAAAATTACCTCCAAAGAGTTCTTAGGTGCCTTTCCAATAATTAGCCCCATTAAAAAGCTCTGCTGATACTCTAACAATAGGAAGTTCTAGGTTCCTTATCTCTGCTCAGTGCTACTTTGGGATGCCATCCACCAGCATCACATGAGTTGCTGATCTTTGGAAGACTCAGGCAGCTAGCTCAAGTCAAAAGACTCTCAATACTCAGGAGAGGAAGGGTAGAGGAAGATGCTCCACCCAAACATGAAGTTCACATTGCCCAAATGTGACTTACAGCTGGGCCAAGGAATGCAACTCTTTTCACAAGAGAAACAAAATCAAAAAAAGGAACCAAAGTATGGCCTCTCTCCTAAGTAGTCTTGAGTAGTATTCCAAGTTTCCCATTATGCATTTTTAAGATATTTACCTTTTCTAATGTTAGTTTTCATCAGATGTCCAGAGTGTTTTAAAGGCACTCCTTGCATTTTAGCTCCTGTACTTCCAAGTCTTCCTCTTCCTAATGGGCTCCCATTCTGCTCCAAGCGGGCAATTTTGGCTGGTGGACCCTTCGGATCGCTTACATTGTTAGACATTTCTGAATGTTCTTTCCCCTGAGTTGTCTCGTTCAAATGATCCATACTCAGTCCCGCCTCTAAAAATCACCTGCCATGTTAAAAAAAAAAAAAGTTGTACACATGTGTAAGCATATATGCACATAAAGATTTTGAAGAATTCGTCTCTCTAATTTGTGTCCTGAAATGTACACTCATCTGATCCCAATATTCGCCATTAACATTGGAAAAATAATTCATCAAAATGGCTATTTTTTTGTCCCTAACCTGCTCAAACACACCTGGGCAAAGGTGTCCTGTTTTCTACTTACAGAACTATGTTAAATACATGGAGCAAACGTATCTGGAACAACCAGAGCTACAAAATGACTAAGGTACGGTATAAACAATGATTTTCATATTCTTCATAGTGTTTAAAAATTAAAAGTTCATTAATGAGTTGAATATTAAAACTTTAGTCAAGGGTGCAATAGACTTGCATTATGAAATACACACACACACACACACACACACACACACACAGTCTATCTCCTGAGAAATTTGGCAAGTTCACCAAGACTTTCTATTTTCCCCCTTTACTTTTCAGGTTAACACAAGAGAAGAGTTTTTCTTTTACTGAGACTCCTGTTAACATATCAAAAATGCAACCTAGCCTGTGTCTAAGATGTGACTGAACCCATTTATGCACATGAACATGCATCTCTAACAGAGAAAAGTAAAATATTAAAAATCTAGACATTCTTCTGATTTCTGAACTTATATGTTTAATGAAAATTGAGTAGCCTATTGATGATTAAAAAGTACTAATTATGAAGCAGAATATTTTGAAAAATATTTTTCATTAATTCTCTAATCTTAAATATAGAGCACAATTTTTAAAATTGCAACAATATTGACAACATGAAATCTCTAATGTTTGAATGCTAAAATATATTGATTTAAAATAATAGCTACCATTTATAGAGCGCTTTAAGATTTGCAAAGCATTTGACATAGGTTATCAACTTTGCTGCCCAATAAGGGCAATTTTAAAAATCAATTTTAAGAAAATCAACAGATAATAGTTAAAGAAATAGTTTATAACAGTCATTTTTAGCAATTCTGGTACATCTTTAGACTAGAGGTATCATCTCCTTAGTGGGCAAGGCAGTGTGTGACCATTACGCCAATTCCATATGCAAGAGAGTCTAAACTCTGGTCACCAAGAACAGGTGAAAAGAATTATTTTTTGAACTACTGTAGTGGCTACAATGACTGTGAGTACAATTTTAGAAAAAAAAATGAAGTGAATTTGATAAGGGGTATGTTCTTCTAACTACCTGGCAATTCAAAGCAGGCTCTGCATTTTTAAAATCACGTCAAAGTTATTTGGGTCTGGATTTGCCCAGAGATATTATGCTTTACAATATAATTTGTTGTAAACAATTTTTTTTTTCCTGCTTCAAAATAAACTAAGTTGTCCTAGATAGTCAAGGTGGTGGCAGGGGGAGAGGAAAATGTTAATCTGGAGGTTTACAAGCAACCTTAAGAATGTCAATTGAATGACTGTAAAGTTTGTGAAATAATGGTTATTTATCCTTGTACTCTAGGGTAGCATGCTGAGAACTAAAGGTTTAGCGTTGATTGTGGTCCCATCTGTTTTTGGTTATGAGTCTCATTAACAATAAATGTGCCTATTTTAACCACTTTTTATCAAGATTACTCTTTTCCATTAATATCAACTGCAGTCAGTGTAAAGCCAAAACAAGAGAGCTCTGATTATGAAGTTCTAAAAGCATTCCTCACAATATTCCCAGTACTGATACAAATTTGTTTTTCTGAAACTGGTGTTTTACCTTGATCGAAATTGGAGATTCACTTAAAAATACAGTGGAGAGAAATACACAGAGAAAAACACTTGAAAGGTCTTGAGGTTCTGAGTAAGTTACAAAAATACGTATATAACAATGTTTCGAAACATATGTAGGCTGCCCAGATCTGAAGAACACACCATGTACAGTAAATGAAAGTGATAGATTGCAATTTAGTCAGTGTATTGACTACTATCAAAACACCATATAGGTCATCTTAAATGACTCCCAGAATACCCACCCATAGGCACCAGTTAAAGACCCAGTTATCTTGTAAAAAGCTTTACATTACAAAGCAAAATTACATGCACATAAAACACCTAATTTACTCATTTAAACTCCATGCCCAAGGCTAAAGTTCACGGAAACCTCAGTTTGGAATAGTGATGAGCCACCCCCAGCATGGCCTGCCCAAAATGACAGCAGCAAAACGTGCCTATTATCCTTACAGAGGCCAGAGAGTTTCTTTTGAGTTTCACATTTAGAAATCCATGTTAGTGAAATTTCTTGCCCACACATTTAGAGAGGGTCAGCGGCACCAAAAACAAAACAAAACCGCAAAAACTACTTCCCAGGGAAATCATGTACATAATTTCTGAATGAAATACAAAGATCAGTCATAAGTAATTTCCTTAAAATATTCATGTTTTAAGAATATACTATTTCTGTACTTCAAATTCGTTTGAAATTAGTTATCCCTTAGATCATCCCCTTAGCCTCCATATAACCCCATCATCACATTGGAGAGACTGTTCTCTTATCCATTCCATATGGCCGTCACAATCCAGGCCAAGCTTTCACTATGACCTTTTAAAGAGACAAAGAAGCAAAGTACTGTCTAGAAACAGAAACACTGCAGTTTTACTGAGTGAAATTAGCAAAACCAACCTGAAACTCACCACTTCAAAACTTGACAGCACATCAATAACAAAAACAAAGGAGATTTCCTTTGCAGCCCGAGATCTTGGAGAGGAAGGAGTTCAAGACTGATGTTTTTCTATATCCTTTTTTTTATTTAAAAAAAAAAAAAAGGCAGCAGACCTGAAGGCGACTTCCCCCTTAAATTGTATTATTTTGTCTCCCCCACCCCCCAAACCCCCCTATGCGGGGGAAGGGCAGAAATAGACGTCAAGATGAGGAGAAGCCATGAGCGCAAAAATCAGAATTCAAAAACTGTTGGTTTTTTTCAAATGTCTCTTGGAGAACAGGGTTTTCGATGGGGGAGGAGGGAGACTGGGAAGTGAGTAGAGAGAAGATAAAATTGATCTGACAAGTGAAACGTTGGAAAAAAATCACAAAAAACAAAGCAAAAAGCGGTATAAGCTCCACAATGAGATGGTGTTTGGGGGTGTGGGGTTTGTGTTGGGGGGGTGCTGGTCGCTGCTTATCTTTTCTTTAAAATCGAAAAATTCACTGCGGACGAGATCTAATGGGGGGGCGGGAGGAGGGGGGGGGGAAGGTTCTCTCAATCTCTCTATCTCATAGGCTCTCCGGACTGAAAAAAGCAGAAAGTCTACTTCTGGCTGTCACTTGGAGTATTATTCTCCAATAACCCAGGAGAACCACTGGGAGGAAAGAAGGGGGGAGGAAAGGCAACCTTTCTCCCACCCTCAATCCCGCCCCCCCAAAAAACAATTGACAGTAACATTAACAACCCTAAACTTTCTCCCTGAATCTCCAAACCAAAGCCAAGAGCTCTACCGGGTGAAGGGAGGGCGGAGGGTAAAGTGAAGCGAAAAAAATACGGGGAAAGGCACTAAAATACCACTTTTAATTTAGCCTTCGCTCTTCTTAAAAATAGCAGAGAGAGGATCAGTCCTTTCCTATTTACCCGGGGCTGTTGTGTGTGCCTGAGAGTAAAAGGGAAGGGGGGGGCGAGGTGACGGGGGGGGGGGGGGAGAGCAGAGAGGGGAGGAGGGAGAGAGAGAGAGAGAGAGAGAGAGAGAGAGAGAGAGAGAGAGAGAGAGAGAGAGAGAGAGAGAGAGAGAGAGAGAGAGAGAGAGAGAGAGAGAGAGAGAAGGCACACGCCGCCACCTTCTACCTCCACAACGAACAACTCCTTCTCTACCCTTTCCTACCCCCCCAAAAAGTGGACCAAATTTCACTCTTCTGTGTCCGAAGGAAGCAACAATAGCCACAAAGACGATATTTAAAAACAAAAACTAAAACTAACAAAACTGCTCAAGAGTTTCTCAAAATGAAGGGAGGTGGGGGGGGGGGGTATCCCTTTAAGTCCTACAGGCTTGATTCTTGTTTCCCTGGCTGGATATGATTATTGTGATTAGGCCGTTTTGGTAGTTGTTGCTGGATATTAGAGAGATAGATGTGTGTGTTTGTGTGTTTATGGGTGTGTGTGTATGTGTGTGTGTGTGCCCAGACTGAGCCGTCTCTCTCTCTCTCCCCCCTCCCTCTCTCGTCTCTGTCCCCATTAAATTATTAGTTGACTCATCACTCCTCCTCCTCCTCCTGCTGCTGCCGCCGCCGCCGCCGCCGCCGCGCCGTCCCCAGCTCCTGGGCTCTGCTCTCAGCCAGTGCTTGCTGCTGCTGCTGTTGCTGCTGCCGCTGCTGCCGCCGCCGGAGCTGTCGTGGCTGCTGCTGCTGCTGCTGCCGCCCGAGCTGTTGCTGTTGCTTCTTCTTCCTCCTCCTCATTTTAATACAAAATAACACCGAGGCCACCGGCTTTTTACCGCCCCAGACTGGAGGACGCAGCCTCCCTGCAGCTGCCCGGAGCCCTTCCCCTGCGGCCCCAGATCATCCGGCGCGTCCTGGGAGAGACAGAAAGACAGACAGAGAGACAGAGAAAGGGAGAGAGGGAGAAAAAAGTGGCAGAGAAGGAGGAGGAAGAGGAGGAGGAGGAAGAGAAGGAGGAGGAGGAAGAGGAAGGGGGTGAGGAGAGGGATAGTTGGAAAAGGGGGAGAGTGAAAGGCAGAAAAGGAATTAAAATTTAAAAACCGGGATGGAGGACAGAGATGAGGGGTAAGGTTGGGTCTGGGGGAGGGGACAGAGGTGGGGGTGGCGGAAGAAGAAACCAGAAAGAGAAGTAACTAGTGAATGAGTGAGAGAAATAGAAACGGGGGGGTGGGGGTGGGGGAACGTGTGTTTGGGGGAGGGGGAGACTGCGATTTCCGGCACAGGGCGCGCAAGAATTTGTAATCAGCTTGATTAGAGTGAGGCGGCTCTGCATTTATTACACACAATACCCAGAATAACAGGGAGCAACGCAAGAGGCACCACTGGCGGCGACGGCGGCACAGACAAGGGAAAGAGTGGGAGAGCCCGAGGCAGGGACAGGAACGGGAACGGGGGGAACGGAGCTGGTCCCGGCAGAGGGGAGTTGGGCGAGGGGCTGACTCCTTATCTATTACAGGAGACCAAGACAGATGGGGCAGGTGTGTGTGTGTGTTTATATATGTCTGTGTGTGTGTGTTTGTGGTGGTGGTGGTGGTGGAGAGGGAAGTGAGGAAAATTAAAGATCATCATCTTCGAGGAAAAGAAAGTCACGAGGAAGAGGGGAAAGGGGTCAGGAAAACAACCGCAAACAACCCGAGCAATTGGGGGGTGGGGGCGCTGGGGAGCTCTTCTCCCCACCCCCCACCTCCCGTTCCGAGGCCAAAGAGAAAGCCCCGGACTGGGCACCGAGCCCAGGGAGCGCCAGCCCGCCCACTCGCCGGCATCACCCCGAAGGGAGTGAGGGGGAGGGAAGAGATAGGTCCTCCTCCTGCTGCTGCAGGTGACTGGAGCGGCAGGAAGCCGCCGAACAGCCAGCCACTGGAGCCAGTGCTCAGGGCTGGGCTGCTCAGCTGGGGCCGCCGAGAGGCAGCCAGGGAGGGCGGGCTGTCTGTCCAACTGCAGCCTGGGCTGGGGCACTGAGGCCTGAGCCCTTCCGGATGCTGAAGGGGGCTGGGGGCACGCCCCAGGGCAAGGGGGAGAATGCGTGCAGTGACTGGGCAGTTCGGTTCCATAGCTAGGCAGCATAAACAGGTGCAGTGGGGGCAGATAAAACTTTGTCACCTGCCTTCTCGGGTGTGATGGATGGGCTTCAAATTTGGGGCACCGAGATTAAAGGCACCGAGTGAAGACAATCTTGCTTTTTACGTAATTGGCCACAAAACTGCTTAACTGCTATCCAACTTTTACTCTGACCCAGGAAAGCAATTTTCAAACAAGAAATGCGTTGTTCACAATGGCACAGGTGGTTACGAATTCACTTAGGTCGCTAATGCAGAGAAAAAAATATGACATCACTCTTGATTTACTGTTATAAAGCAAAGCCCAAGTAAACTTTGGAAAGTCGAGGAATGAGACATCTCGATCTGCTTTACTTGACATGGTAAACCTGATAGAATCTAAACCACAGCATTAGGAAAATGGGCTTAAAGGACAGTCCCCTAATGTAAGTCCTCACTTAGAATAATGCTAACCATAATACATGTGAAAGTGAGAGATATTATAACCTTGACCAGCGAACATCTGCTTTTTCCAGATGCCTTCCTTATTTACTATCCCCCATTTAAATGTTGGGCAGTGAAATATTGAGGGGAAAAGGGAAATATAATATCAATATCCCCATAGAATAATAAATGATACAGGGAATCAGGGATTGTAAATACTGTTTAACAGTACACTGATAGGAAGAATAAACCTCTTCAGATAAGGATTTGTTCCAGTGGTTACCTCCCATTACACTGTATATCTTTTATTAGTATCCAGTTATGTGCATGCTGTCTCCCCCATTAGAATGTGAGCTTCTTGAGGGCAAGGGACTGATTTTTGTCTTTCTTTGTATCTTCAGAACTTAGACAGTGTCAGGCACCTATTAAATCCTTAATAAATACTTGTTGATTTCCCCAGTGACTGTCAAAAACAAATTGAAGCAAGTAAAGAAATAAGAAAATATCAACTTAATTTTCTTGAATGCTACCAATATATGCAAGTAGATATTCTATGTCCTAAAGAAAAGGAAAAGATGAAACCGTTTAATTAGTATAAAGATGTCTTCCTTTTGAGAAAGATAAGTTTCAAATAGAAAGCACTATAAGTATTTTTATAAGAAGAGCCCATGGTTCAATTACAAATCAAACAGTCAGCTGATCTAGAAACAGCCCTGGTGCAAAGTTAGAAAGGAAACCAATAGAAGAGAATAAAAACACCAGGAACTAGATATCACTGAATTTTTTTTAAAAGGGCATCAGAACTTGGGGAAAACACATTAACTGAAAATAAATTAATGTACCCATGCTACATAAAAGATGGGTTTTTTAAGCATATATTAGATCAAACTAAAGGAAGCTGTTTAACTTATACTAGGCAATTTATAGTGTACATTCCTCATTATTAAACAGAGGGAGAGGGAAGCTAAAATAACACCAATTGCTAGTCAGAGGTAGTTAATTCAAACTTATAGAAAAAAGGGAAGAGCAATCTATTTGAAAGAAAAACTTATGAAAATGTAAATTCCAACTGAATTTGCATATGGCTCACTTAGAAACTGATTTTTAAAAATCATACTGATTTTATTTTTCAGTTTTTAAGATGGAATCATTCAATCAGACTAATTTATTTAAGAACAGCTGATTTAAACTGTTGCATCCAAACTTTTATTTTCACATAAGGTACATTTGTTCATTACATCAGTTTCCAACAGTAGCTAATACATTTTCAACATTAAATGAATTAAGACTGACTATTGAAAAACATAGTGCTAAAAGACAATGGAATGGGCAATAGAAAAATTTATGTATGCATATAACTACATTAGGGTAATAAGGAAAATAAAGAATTCAGAATGAAAGGGAATTACAAATGTAATCTGAGCAAGTGGGGGGAAAACCATGGAAAAAAAGCCTCCTGGGAAATATAATTATCAAGTCAGATAGGAATATATGATTGTAAAAATATCTATCAGAGATCATATGCACAACCACAAGAAGACAAAACTGCTTGATAAAAAATATATTTACCTTACAATACTAATTACTTGATTAATGGGAATATAAAACAGATAAATAAAAATTAATAATCCCAATTCAAATACACAGAGAAGCTTTCATCCAGCATTCAGAATTTTTAAAATAAATATGAATCACATAAAATAAGTGATGTAAAAAAGGAGGGGCATTTCAATGGAAAAAGGAGAAATAAATACAATAATAATTGAGAATCAAGGTATTTATTAATGACATTATCTTGGACAGTAAGCAAATATAGTAATATCGTGTATCCATTAATCACATAATCACATTAATCTTACATCAGACACTTCCTCTATGCCTGAGATATATGATTACCCAAAATACCTGGGAGGAAACAGCACATATGCATTTATATCTTAGAAGCTGTATACAGTGCTGATGAGCTTAATTACTGTGTATTATCTACCTTTGTTAGAGTATTCATTATAGCCTCTGAACATTGACCAGTGTAAACTCTGGATTAAAATGAAAGAAGGAAAAATGATTATTAAGAAAGTATATTTTGCTTTGCACATATGAACACAAGCCACTAGAGCATCAGAAGCAGACAAAAATGTACATGGTGCACATATGTACATACATTTCTCTATACTTTTCAATATGGAAAAATACAAACAACTATAAAAGTTTTGCTCAAATTTTTATAAACAATAAAAACCTCAGTGATAGGTGAAATATTTAATATTTGTACATTTGGTTCAAACATTAACTTTTACTTAGAAAAATATTAGTTACTATGATGAAGTAAACAATATCAGCTACTATGCCAAAATAATTCAAAGTAAATATGTAAGACTTTTAATACTTAATAATCCTATACTTTTCAAATTGTTGCTGCAGTAAAATAAATAAGAAGAAATCTTAGAATACATGAAAACAACTAAAGAGTAATGAGAATTAAAACAGATCTCAAACTTATTCTTAAAAAAAGAAAAAAACAAAACCTTACCTTCCATCTTAGGATCAGAAAAGTGGTAAGGGCTAAGCAATGGAGGTTAAGTGATTTGTCCAGGGTCACACAGTTAGAGAATGTCTGAGGACAAATTTGAACCCAGGACCTTGAGTCCACTGAGCTACCTACTTCCTCCTCAAAGTTAATTCTTAACAGCAGTAAACATTTCTGATAAACAGCAAAAAAAATAAAAAATGGAGGAGGGGGAGTAGGATAAGTATCTGATGCTTAAGATGTGGTTACTGTCAGTTACCAACTGGGTAACTGAGTATTTCTGAAGGAACACTCCACACCAAACATGGCTCTTAAAAGGGGTTGATTGATGATCCATTTTCTTCCATTCAAAAACAGTTTGGCCTATCTTTCAACACTCTAATAGCAGCATATAGGATGCTGCTCTTTTTTTGCCACATCAATTCTTGGTGTAGAACTTCCCTTGCAGGTGGTGTTTTCCACATATGTATGTGTGTCTGGAAATGTGGTCGGTGTTGGCCATATAAAGGGGGCTTTTTGGGGGTCCATATGTTTAGCTGTCACGTTCCTCATTTTCTCTGTCTAGGATGTCAAGACTGATTTCCTTGTAATTTTCTGAATGGACTATACACCAATTAGCACAAACAAGAGAAGAAATCTGGGTCCACAGCCCAAACAACTTTTTTTCCAGCATATGTCTGAGAGGAAATACAATATCCTGTAAACACTTACACCCCTTTCTCACATCTTATCTGTGACTGACATCACTATGCATTCCATATAACTTTAGAACACAGCCTGCTTCAAGTGGTGCAGAAATTTCTGTTATTTGTACATGCCTCTTAATGAGACAGAAAATGCCAGCAATGAGACATCACGGGGTCACAGCACGATAATGTTACTTTGCCATTCACTACTAGCCCTACTAGTAGACCCATATAATATTCACAATTCAGAATCAAGTAGGGCTGTGGTTAGAAATCGGGCACAGCAAGGTTAGTTTGGTCCTGTACTTTTATTAACTAAAGAAAGAAAGAAAACTTACATTGGTCTCTTGAATGAATAAGTGTTTCTTACATCCTTAACAATGACCAAACACTGTGCTAAATGTTGAGTGTTCAAAAACAAAAACTACTGTCTCCGTCCTAAAGGAGCTTACACTCTAATGGTTGAGACAACACATAAAGGGGAATAGTAGCGAGGGAGGGGAATCTTGGGACTAGATAATTGTAGGGACTCTGAGTGGAGCCAGAGGAAGAGAGACTGACACACTTCATTCAGGCACACTGGCAGAATTGATTGGTTCAGATGCATGGTCCTGCAACCATCTAGAATGTCCCTTGCATTGCAATTTAGTTACCTAGTGATGAGCTTATTAGGCATAATCTCTCAGACATGAATGTCTGGTTGTGATAGGTAAAGGGAGCACTAACTGGAGAATTCTTGTCTTGATCAATGATCAATAGCCATCTCTCAGTGGCTATCAGACTTTCATTAGATGGATCAAAGTCATTACTTTAATGGTTTAACTTGTATATTGAGAGGCAGTGTTTTAGCCAGATAGTGGAAAGAGTAGAGACCTTAGAGTTTAAAAAGTTCTAGATTCAAGTTTAGCCTTTAATTCAAACAGGCTGTGTGATCCTGGGAAAATTGCTTAACCTTTCAGTGCCTGTTAAAAATCTCTAAAACTATGATTTGCACAACAGTTGCGTTGGTATAGGGAATTTCCTCACCACTAGGGGTTCTCTAGACCATTGAAATCACAGGTCCTCAGGGGGGTGGAAAGCCTGTGAGCCACTGTGTATGAAAAATAGCATGTAAATAAGCAGAAATCTTACTCCAGACTACAGCTTCAATAAGATTTATTTGAAATATTTATTTCAGAATTATGGGACAACCATTCCTCAATGCTTCTTTAGAAATAAGCAAATAACTAGTGGGTCATCTCAACATCAATAATTTGTCCATATACCTAGCTACTTTTATATCTCTCAAAGTGCATCCATGAAATAACTATTCCTATCCTTAGGCCTACTTTACTTGAAAATGTAAACCTAGATCCCTAACCAGAGACCAATATGTGAAAGAGACATCAAAGAGAATGAATTCGAGAAAATAGTAGAAGAGGATTGAGAATTTGGGGAAGGGTGGAAGAAGGATGAGTAGTTGGTCTAAATGGATTTTAATCTTTCCAGTCAGTGGCTGGTTCAGTTATAGTTAAGACTGAGAATGATCAAAAATTATGGTTATCTGAAAATTGGCTGGGCAAAAAGGAGAGAGCATGTAGTGAATGAATTTATTGGTTTCACCATATGATAAAAGGGAATAGATTTTAAAACTAACCAAAATCCCCTTTACAAGTAATTTTCAAAGAGCTGGGCAACTTGATGCCTTGTAATTTGACTCTCACTGGCTTAAAGCGTATGAAAAAAATATCTGAGGGCATCTTGTTCCCTCATTTGTGTCATTCAGTGTTTCTGTATAAAAATATCACTTCTGAAACAGGAGGTGCTTGTTAATCAAAGGAGAGTGGCATTGCAAAGACACCTTCATTGCCTTTCATAATAATGATAAGACTTCAGACCTTCTTGGTACCTCCATCAAAACTGGCGCAACGGACAGAGTTCTGGAGACCCCTATTGGGTTCTCCATGATAAATCATGAGTCAAGTGGAACACTGGTTGACAATCTTAGAACTTATCCCTGCTTAGGAGCTGGGTGAGCGTATCTTAGGTTGGGTCTGCTGGTACTCCTGATCACATGTGAAGTGAAATGGACAAATTTAGCCTGTAGGCTATTGTAAAGAAAAAGAAAATCCTAAGAAATATGTCAATCTAGAAAATTCACTTCTTAAAAAATAAATAAGGATGAAAATTATAAGAACTGCTATAGAATTTAGTAAATGAAAGAGTAGCATTTTAGGGAGTAAGCTGAAGTATTATTTGGAAATTTTCTTCAGGTTTTCTATGGTGCCAACAATCCTATGCAGATATATTATTTAACATTACAAATATAAGCTACTAACCACAAATTATACATGGAAGTACAATTATAAAACCCATCTATTATTTACTGGAGCCAGAACTAACATAGTTTCCTTCACTGCTTTACAATATAGCTGTGTGTGATTTTCTTCCCAGAAATTTGTTCAATGTATTTCTATGCTTCATGCCAATACTTCTAATCAAATTATAAAGTTTTCACAGATTTCTAGAGTTGGGAGGGCCCAAAGAAGTTAATTTTGTCCAACATATTCATTTCACAGATGAAGAAACTGAGGTCCAGGAAAATTAATCTATTTGGGTATAATGAGAGGCACAGCTAGGTCTCTGGACTGCCAATACACTATTCTTTCTAGCTAAACCATGCCATCGGGGCAAGGGGCATGTTTAAATGCATCACAACTCTTACCATTATGCTTTTAAACATCCTCAGTAATTTTAGGGATTTTTATTCCAATTAATTTGAATAGCAGCAATTCCTTAACTTTGGTCAAGAGTTTTGCTTGTAATATATTAATATCCCTGAGAAAATTCTGTCGATGCATCGTTGCCAACTAAATTATAGGGGGGAAATAGTTTAAAGTACAATGAGCTCGAGTCATATCCTAGGCAATTTTATGGGGACTTTCTATCCTCGCTGCAGCTGACATTTACAGAGTGCCCACTGGCTGCATGGCACTGAACGAAGCATTGTCCCAGCAGTATGGGAAACTGAACCACCATTTGCGCTGAAGGCACCACACTTGGGCAATAATTAAATGTCCCTATGATGCTTGCAATTTATAGAAGCAAAATCAGAAAATGAATTCAAAACTAAAGCATCAAAGCACAGAAATCATCCTTCTCTTCCTCAAATAATTCCCCAGGTTTGGGGATGCTGGCCATTTAATCCAAAGCATAATGGGATAAAAAAATTAGGGTGAGTCAGATAAATGATGTGTTATACTACATTTTCCTATTGTTTATAAACAATGCTTTGCTTCTTTCTCATCTCCTTACCTGCTACTGTTTATGTTGGGAAACAGAGATTGATACTAGTAAAGGGAAGTATCCTAAAGAAGCAGTTTAGAAAAGAAGGACAATGCAGATTTTGCAAATGATACTTAATTGTGAAAATGAGTGATGTTACAGATTATTACGCTAAATGATATAAATAAGGCTTTAGCCCTGGTTTGGTTTGGTTTTTTGTTTTTGAAAATGAATACCTGCCTTGAGCAAAATGAGTTTGGACAGACATTCAGAGAACAAAATCTCATGCAAAGTGCATCATTTTAGAGCCCTTAAATAAAGGAGGGTTTTTCATTCTTCAGATTTTATGGGATACACCAAAGGCCTCCAAAAAGACAAATTTCTTAAAACCAAAACATTCCCTAAATCTAAAGCTTCATTTTCAGGTATATTTAATGAAGTGGGATGGGTAACTTTTCAAAGAATGAACATATATTCTTCAAAGTTTTTTGTCCTTTTTTTTTTTCCTGTGGCCCGGGCAGTGGAAAGAACAGTGTCTAAGTGGAATCAAATCACCAGACTTGGAATTCCCACCTTGCTTCTTACTGTGTGACCTTAGGTTAATCACATCACTGCTCTAGGCTTAATTTACTCATTGATAAAATGAGGGGCTTTTACCAAATGACATGTGGCTTAAAAGTTATCGTTTCATATATTTTGTGTACATTTATGTCTATATGCATATATGTAATATAAAAATATATCTGTGTATGTATTTTACATACATAAGATGGAAAAATATATAAATAAAATGAAAGAATATTAACACAGTGGGAACAAATAGATGAATACTATAAACATAGATGACTTATTCTTTCACTATAGAGCAGCTGTTGCCTCATTCTGTAGATCAATGATTGCTTTGAAATAAAAATGGGAGAAAATCCTTTTAAAGAAGGGACTTTTAACTTTTAAGTTCATTTACTGTCATAACCAGGAGATAAAATCTTATGTATTACTCTGTGTAATAATCTGTAGCATTACTCATTTCCACAATTAAATATTATTTGTAATACCTACAATGTCATCATTTTCTAGACTATACAATTACTTTTACCAACAACATTTATTGATTTCTTACATGATTTCATATGATTTTTCATATATTTTAAAAACAGAATTTTCTGGGGACAAAAATTCTTGCATATTATATACATATTGATGTTCATTCCTCCTTACATAGAAATATTGTTCTAACCCTTTACTGAGGACAGGAAAAAATTAATAAAAATGACTTATTTCATTGATATAAATTAGATAAAATAATTCAAAGATTTTCAGTGTGAGTGTAGTTAGAATATAAGAACCTATGTCATATGCCTAATTTATTTGTTATAGATGACTTTATCAATAAGTGATTTGACAGCAAACATACATTATCCATATATGTATATATGAACTTCTATTTGAAAAGATAAAGAGAATTCATAATAAAATTTGTAACTTATTATATGACTTTAAAAGGAAAGATCAACTAGTATTCTCATCCCCAGCAAGCCTTGAAGCAATTTCCCCCCATAATTTACTGCTGTTTATTCTGTGACAATTAGCTGCTTTCTTCTTCTTCTTCTTCTTCTTTTTTTTTTTAGTGTTAATACCTTTTGAACATAAACAAACAGTCTATTTGCCATTTCTTTTGACCACTAGTGGCTTGGTCCTTTGGTGGGAAAT
Organism: Monodelphis domestica; assembly: GCF_027887165.1. Taxonomy (NCBI): domain Eukaryota; kingdom Metazoa; phylum Chordata; class Mammalia; order Didelphimorphia; family Didelphidae; genus Monodelphis; species Monodelphis domestica. Next base: position 291,193,864 of record NC_077231.1, read on the forward strand.
CATGTTCTTAGTGATGGACAGAAATTATACAATTGATTACAAGTTTAAAAATCATTTAAAAGATTCAGTTATTCTCTTAATATCAATATATCAATAGATGCAAACATATACATATGTACCAGAGAGAGTACATATAAATACATATATAATGTATAGGCATTAGACTTAGTAAATTATAATATTAGCCCATATTCATAGCATTTTAAGTTTTCACAAAATGCTTTCTGAGGAACCATGTGAGATAGAGCAAGAATTTCATCTTTATTAAACAGCTGAGGATACTGAGGCTTAAAGGGAAAATGACTTGACCAGTATCACATGGCACGTACATGGTAAAGTCTTTATTCAAACTGAAGGGAGCTCACTTGGAACTCCAAACATTTGGAGCCCAGAGTTCTTTGAAAACTCTTCTGTGCCCCACCCCCTTCAAGGGAAAAACAAAAAACAAACCTAATGAAGAAATCTTTTCTAGTTAAAATCGCACAGTGAGCAGATCATAGATTCACTGAAGTATTAGAGGATAAGAAATGAAGCAAAATATGATGGGAAGCTCACTAGATTGGTAGTCAAGAGAATCTTAAATTTAAGTAATTTAGTCATTTTAAGTTACTCAAAATGCACCTGCACTATAGTTATCTTGTCTCTGTTACAAAATAGTTGTGTGATTTGGATAAGTCCCTTCGTCTTTTAAGTCCTCATCTCTAAACGGAGAGAATTGGATTAGAAGATATCTACTATAGCTTTAAAAAGTTGTACTAATTTAAGCTGAAAAATGACAGTCTGTGCTAAAGTGGAAACAAAAATATAAGAAAAGCCCAATGATGCACGAGATGTTTATCATGTTTATTACTATATGAAACTGACTCTCTCTCTCTCTCTCTCTCTCTCTCTCACACACACACACACACACACACACACATACACACACAAAAGAAATCCACTAAGCCAAAGAGAAACTTTAACTCACTAGATTCCATCTGTTTCATCTGAATTCATGCATAATTGATTATCCATGACTGGTAAGTTCTTTTCTCACTAGCCTAACATGGTTTTCTAAACACCATGTATTAAATCACTACCAAAGTAAAGACCGTATTTCTGAAACAGTAAGGGGCAGAATAAGAATATTTTAAATGAAAAATTACATGCCAGTTAATAATAATACAGCTGACCTATGTTTAAGAGAGGGAAATTTTAATCATGTGCATATTAAATATTAATAACCTATTCTGTTATTGTTATAATAAGGTTAAGTAGATGTCTCCATGCTTAAGAAAAAAGTAGGTGTGTACAGCAATGAAAAAGAGTTACAGGGAGATGGGAGGCAGACATAAGGCAAATGTGTCAACAATAACAAGAGGAAATGAGAAAGAAGGAAAAGATGAAGGTGGAAACTAATCTCTATGTGTCATTGTGCCTGCCAGAGTCCTGGCAAAGAGGCAGCATCCTTTTATTTCAATTTTAATCATTTCTGAATTTTAATACCCTACTCCTTTTGTAACTCTCCTGGCATTCCCCATGTGCATCCCTCCTAGCCAAAACACCAGTATAAATTAAATGGCACGCCACCACACCACTGAGGTAGCCCTCCCCGAAGAGCCTACCAGGTGACCAAGAGCAGAAAAGGTATGTCTACCTTCTATCCCAGAGGACCTCTAGCCAATTAACTGGCTTAATGTTCTCTACTTTCTTTAAATTTGAAAAGGACAGCAATGAAGTAAGCTACAGACAGAGGAGCATTAAAAAAAAAATAAAGCCAGCCAGTAGTAATACAATAATCAGTGACCATCAGGGCCTGGAAAAATGAGTTTGCTCTCACTGGCACTAAGGAGCATCACATGATTATTTAATTACAGCTCTAATTTTTGTCTCGTGGATGGCAACATATCAACAATTAATAGGGCAAATAGAGGAGACTGCATTTTTAAAGAGACAGAATCTGCATGGAAATATAGAAGGTCACAAGCACTGAGCTTCTTAAGGAATGATTTTCTCAATACCACACAAGCAAATATGCCATGCAAGTAAGCCCAGACAAGAAAGAAGTCATGCATTCCAGGTAACATTAACATAAGATGTCCATAACTTTTCAGAATAACAGAGATTTAACCAAATCTATGAACCTAGCCATTTTACAATATAAAGCAGAAACCCAGTATCAAAAAATGAAAATGGCAGTCAAAAAAGGAAATGTCTCTTTATTGAAACATATCCTTATAAAATGGCCTTTGTCATATCTCTATACACTCCAAAGTGGTACTATTCTCTATAGAACAAGTCTACCTATCTATCTGTCTATCTATTGATTGATTGATTGATCTATCAATCTATTAATATATCTTTTAAGTTAGAAGGGAATGCATTAGCAATTATCTAGTCTTACCTTTCAGGAAACTGAAGCCAATAAAGGGTATGTGACAGTGACTTGAGAGATCCCGCAACTTCTGAGTGAAATGGCTAGACTAGAAGGTCTTGGGCCTTATATAAGGTACTCTTACTAAAGCTAAGCAGTACATAAGATTTTGTTTGTTTGTTTGTTTGTTTTCAGATGGACCCTGTAGCCATTCTCATATTTAGATTCTAATCCAGCTGTGAAGCAGTAGCAATGGTGATAGCATTGTCTGGTGACAGAGCCCTAACTCTGACTCCACCTACCACATTAGTGAAATAAAAGACATACCAGGTGAACTTCCACTGGGGCTGCCCAGGAAAGGACCTTAGGTGTCAAAGTCAACAGCCTGGAAATGTAGAGCAACCTTTAGGGGGAAAAAAACCTAGAATATTAGAGAGAAAAGTGAATTATTTTTGTCCCGATTGAACTATATCCATTATGGATACTTACAAGGTCTATGTCCATTCATTCATCCTAATAGATATTGAACACCTACTATGTGCAAAGCACTATGTTAGATGCTAACAGATGATGCTTCCTTAATTTGTGAGCTATAGAGTTGGGTGGGAGTCAAGCAACTTCTCTGGACCTTCTCTAATCATCTGTAAAATACAGATAACACCTGTGCTTTACTGATTTCATAAGCATATTAAAAATGCTTATAATGCATGTTGAGGTTTTGGCCCCCTCTCCGTGTATCTCTGTCTTTCTCATGCTGAGCCTGGTCTATGCAGTCAAAATTCTCAAGTTAAGTCATAAAAATCTCCATTTTCTCTAAATTGGCTGTATAAATCAAGGGGAACAGCTCGATCATCTCTTCATTACCACTTCCTTTGGGATTTTAGTCTTCCTTGCATTTCTTTGACTATCACACATTCTTAGTGCAAAAAGCCCATGGCCCCAAATCAGCAAGTATTTATTAAACACCTACTATGTGTCAGGCAGAAATTAAAATCACATCAGAAATATAATTGGAAAGAACTGCCCATTTTTATTATCTTTAAAATGATCATAGTTTTGTTAAGGGAGCTGCTAAAATCTTATCAAAATTCTTGAACCCCAAAATAAGTTTTCTGAAGTACTAACTCAAAACAATAGGTTATCTGGCTTAGACTGGCTAAAGTAACCCGAAAACAAGAAAATGTAGGCGTCTCAAAATACAGTGCTGGAAAGCAAAAACCGCTGAGGGGCACCAATCTCTAATGTCACTGGCACAAACCGCCACACAAAGGCAACAAACTAAACGGGAACTGGGATTATGGATTCCACTAAAAATCTTCAAGTCTGGTTGTTCTGGGAGAAAAACTGTCATGGTTCTGAACTGAAGATCTGACTCCACACGCTTAAAAAGAATTTTTAAGAAGGGTTGGCAAGCAGGAGCTTGTATGTAAAAGGATACATCATTCTTTTTAACATGATTGTTAATACACAGTTAACATGTCTCAGAAAAGACTGTAATTAAATGTCTACTGCACTAATAACACTAATAAGCATGCAGTATTATTACATTACAATGACTCCATACAAACTAAAGCTGTCATTTTTAAACTTTTAAGATAATGTTTAAATTGTTCTCGAGACTTCTTATATCGCCTAAAAAAAGGAGCCCACCTCAGAGCAAGAAACATTCATAATTAGTAAAAGAATGCATCACCCCCCCCCATTAGTAGTTGAAAAAAAAAATCTGTCTGGCATTAAATGTTTAAAATAAATGTACAATTTATTGGTGAAAATGGGGCTACATTTCTGGACACGTTTTGCTTATTATTTGTGCCATTTGTAGAGATTACTTTAGAATCTGAAGTACTGAGATGCTTGCTATACATTGAGCTTTTCACAGCCTGCTGTTAATCACAAATTATTTCAATCGTCTGGTACCTGGGAGCAGGAAAACTCAATTGCACTCGACAGCAAACTCAGGTAATTATTGATATAAGCTATTCAAAATGATTTTCATTCCAAGCGCGAACCATATGCCCTAGGTTCTAGGTCCAACCTTATTAATACTAATAAGAATTAGTAGTATTATATAATATCTACAACTCAAAACTCCATTTAGCTCGATGTCTTCAACATCAACCAATCAATAAACATTTATTAAGTGCTCACTATGTGCCCACACTAATGTACCAGACTGGCATTGCTATGCTCTTACACTAAGCATGGATGGTTGAGCAATAAGGGTAAAAGAGGCCACCAGCTCATCCTCCTTGCTTCCAAGGAGAATCGGATCCAAGCAAAGCACTCCACCAAGAAATGAGAGCAGCCCTTTCTTTCAATATCCCCAGGAAGGAAGGCTCAGGAAGTTTTGGAGATGAGTTCTTAGTAGGTCTAGCCATCCGCAGAAAGAACGCTCACTAAGGATTCTCTTTGCGATCAAACCCCTGGGAGATTCTCTTTTAGTAGCTTGGAAAATGTGAAAATCCCAGAGAAAGGTTCAAAAAATCTGCCATTACAGCGGTCATCTCAGATCCTAATCCTCTATTCTATATAGTACTGGTGAGAAAAAGCACTAAGACACTTACCCTTAAGACAGTGGAGGCCTCTGTTAGTATTTAGCAGAGCACCATGCACAGCCAAGTCTTCAATATCCTTCAATGATGGTGATGGTTGTGAGTCTCTCTCTGAGACTGTTAGCAAAGCAACAGCATCTCTCGAGTGAAGTGCTTATGAGTTGCTACTGAAGCAGCTGGACCAAACCTGCGGTTCTGAGGGTGTGTTATAAATAGGGTCATGGCTATGGTCTGAAAGAATACGCCCACTTCACCTAGTCTGATTCTCACTACTTCCTGTACACCTGGGCAGAAGGGGAGGGTGATTCCTAAGTGTAATGTCATTTCTTAGACCTTCTAGTAAAGATTCCAACATCTGTTTATTCTTTCACTATTCTAACTTCCATTTGGTGAACCCGCCCTCTAACTCAGGTCCTATTACCTTCTGAGAGAGGCTTAGGACGACTAAGGTATCTTATTATGCCCATTTTGAAGATGATTAATTAAATAATTTATCTTACATGCCAGCTGTTGGATTGGAAAGTGAAGTTAACTCTTAATGGCCAATTATCAGAATCTCCTACGCTAGGCGCTAAGTCACCGTAACTTAAAATGAAATTGGAAAGCCAATTTGGGAGCGTGTGGACTTCTCTATTTTAAAAAATCACCATGAAAAAAGACCATCTTGCTCAGCGAACAGTAACTTTTGGAAGTCCACCGAATCAGATTTTCTTTGCATTGTTTCTGACACATCAAAAACTGGAAATTGTACAGGACAAGTGAAAGGATAAAAATAGGCCAATATATGTTACACTACTAACTCTCACTTTGAACACAAATACACACAATCTGTATCTATTTACTTTGCAATGAAATATCGGGTCTTAAAATGCTTTAAAAAATAAACAGCAAAAGGTACAGTTGGCATAAGTTCAAAAGTACTAAATAATGTGCGTTGATGTGTGGATCACACTCTATGAAGACATCAAGTTTAAATATACTTGCCATTGAGAACAGCACTTAGGGATGATAGATAAATTACCATACAAGACAATTTTTCTTTGGTATAGTGAAGGGGAATAACTTTGCGTAACTGATTTGATTTATATGCTGTATTAAGACCTTATTCTACTCTAATGTCAATGGAATCTATGACTGCAGATTGACAGCCATCTATAGACCAAGAGCTATAATGGACATATATAGAATATTAGTGAGAACAAGTATTCTTCAAAATGAATTTTGAACCCTGGCATTAAACTTTTTTAAACAATGTTTTCAAGTGTTTTATAACTTTGTTTTTAAAGTAGGCTTTAGAGGGAAAATTAATTCTACCTACCTCCTTAGGCACTTGGATACTTTCCTTCTAAAGCAAGCTTATTTCTCTGAGTTATCTTTAGGTTGATAGGGACAGCAAAAAGCACTGACTCACTCAAAAAAAAATCATATGACAAGATGGTTTTCAGAAAAAAAAATTGAGATATAAATCACAAAGTATTTCAGAAGTACCTACTATGTGCTACAGGTTAGCACAGTGTTGTGGAATCATAGATCTTAAAGTTGCAAGGGATCTCAAAGGGGGTATAGTGGGAAGGGACCTTAAAGCAATATAGTTTGCCTATCAAACCTGATTATACAAGGAGACACAGTTTAGCAGTGCCTACAATATTTATTATAAATGCTATTTTAAAAAATAACCTTAAAACTAGAATATGTGCTGAAAGATGTCTAATAGGAAGGTACCTATTTTAAATGGAAGCTTATGCTTTTCACCTCTTAAAATATGGTCTTGGTATCATATTTTGGTTCAGGAAAAAATGAATCATATGACAGTCTAGGTAAAGGCATATTTTTAAAAGCAGTTTCCACATGACAGAAAAAAGGAAGATAGAAACTGTTTGATTAACCCCCCCCTCCCCAATTGGGAATAAGACAACTCTCCCCAGGCTTCCCTCAACAAGAAAGTCAGCTGCCTGGGATAACAGCATACACAGGTAGATATTAAAATGGAGACAGAGGCATTATTTAGTGGTGACAGGAATATAAATACATGCACTAACCTATAAACTGGTATTTACTTCAGGAAAGTAAGTAATATTTTTCCTCTGATTGCTGAGCCGTCAGTTTAATGCAGCGTAAATAAACAGTAGGTGCTTTCTAGCTTTAAGTAGGAAGTGTTCATTCCACAAGAGGAGCAGATTGTTGAAGCCTGATGCCCGTAACAGCAAAACAGAACTTTCAGTTTACCAGAAAAACACATTGCCCTGTATAAAGTATTTGGTACCTGATCTATTAATTAACATAGCTGTCTTCTACCCCAAATGGAACTCATCTGCAAAACAAACATTAGTTCTAAGTAAAAATAAATTTTAAAAGAATAACTGATCTGTAATTTTATCACAATAGTTAAAAATCTGCACATAAAAATATCTTTGTTATATCAAAAACGTGAGGTCAGAATGACACAGCATTATAAAGCTCAGGGTGTCAGATAGCTACCCAAACCTATACTCATCGACTGAAAACATACCCCAAACTGCAATGCTTCAAAAGAGTGCATTAATTTGCTCTAACACCTCTATATACATTCTGTTCTAAATAAAGACAAAACTAAAATTATATTGTACTTAAAACCAGAAGTAAACTTCCCAAATCCAGACTCTTAATACTGAAGAATCCCTAGAGAGAAAAGTTTGGATAGTGGTTGATAATAGTCTCACATCATTCAACTGTAGTGAGAGATACTGAAAAATGGAACTAAAAATTAGCCAAGGCCAATTTTCCTTCCATTCTAAATACGTAATGTGGCTTCAGAATTTGACAATTCATGCGCCCATCTACAGAAGCTGTGGTTGCCAATGTGTTGCTAATAATATTAACAATCCTTTTCTACTCAGAAGAATAACTCTTCTTAAGAGGCAAAAAAGTCAATTCCTCTGGCCTCTCTCTTCTAAAACAACCCTGACCCAAAGCTTCTTTAGTTGGTGTTTGTTTCATTTATAAGAGAAAGAATAGGGCAATGGGAAATATTTTATAGTCAATTTCAAAATGCAGACACATAGGCTGGAGACTGATGGGTGAATCCCTATGCATTCGTGCCATATGGTTTGATGACACCAATTATTAATGCAAGTTATAGTAACCCCAAGTCATCTGTGCAAAAGACTAGATATGCTTATAGTTTGAATGAGAATAACTGTCTGGGTCACATTTGGGACTTAATCAAACAAATTAAGTATTATTGCCTTCAGTGCTCAATAGCTGGGATGCTGGGTTACAACTAATAGTGTTCAGATAACCGAAATATTTTTACAATAGTGAGGAACAGGTGCTTGTCACCTGACCACATGGGCCTGAATTACAAACCATAACCTGCCCCACCAAAACTAATGTGGAATCTCCTGAAGTTATTAGTTTTGGCTACATTCTTTTTCACTTGCCATTAAGCACATCATCTCTCAGTCAATCACAAATTTGGATCGTTGGTGTTATGCCTTTTGTGTGACTGATATAAGCCACTTTAAAGACTTCTGGGCTAAAACTAGATAAATCGAGGAATTAATTACTTTATTTTATAATGATCATCAACAAAGAATACAAATAAGGGACGAATTTATTAAAACAATTGAACAAAGGGCATTCCTTTTGAATGCTTTTGTCTCCATAAGCTTTCCCTCCCCCCCAACCAAGAACTATTATTTATTACATATCTTAGCTTATGGGGGAAAGCATAAGGAATGCACTGATTCCAGAAAAAAAAATAAAGGCTTTTGGAAAGGTCTTTGCTTTTCTATCTCTTTTATATTTACTTCTTTTCCAATCACTACTTTAGGAGGGAAAAGGGAAAACCCTTCATTCATTGGTTTCTTTTTCATCCATCACTTGTATTCAGGATTCAGGAAGGAACACAAATCCTAACTGATTTTATTTCTCCTGATTCTAGCTGTATTCAAACATAACAATGCTTTCTTCTTTTTTATAGCTACTGTTTACTTATTATATATTACATGTGACTGCACAACTCTGTGCTTAAAATATTGTTTCCATTAGAAAAAATGTGAAGTAATAAGTGTCAAACTGAAATGAGGAATAAATGTATATTCCGTATTTACAAAAATGTATAGGCATTAAAAATGTTTGCCTATAAGATACATATTTTACAACAGCTCTGTCTTTATATGATGTGCACATTGTTTAAAGTTTATTTAATGATGTGCCTAAGCAAGTTAATTAAAGTATTTATGTCTAGTGATTGTGTTAAACACTTGAAGAGGTAGTGAAAGATACAACCAGCTACTTCTGCTAACTAAAGTTGAAATTATGCACTTATTATAACCTTTCCTAACAATGTGAGAAAAACAGAGTAAATATATTAAATTTGTTTCATAACAGATGCTTAGGTTGTTAATATTTAAGATGCCTATTCATGCTATTCCTGTCTGCACATTTGTCAAAAATGTAAGCCTGAATGCTAATGCTTGCCAGCAGATTGAAGAAAGCAATATATGAATGTACTACTGTACTACTCCAATAATATGCAGAAGAAAGAAAGGACTGTAGCTAAATCATATCACTAGTAATATGTAACAGAAGAACAGGCTGGCATTAGATCTTATGGCTGAACCTTCAGACTCTAGAATCTAGAATTAGGCATCGTTTGGCATAAGAAGAACTGTCCTTAATTGGAGAGAATGGATCTGATATTTGCTTTTGCCTTTTTCTACTCAATTCAGTTTAAAGGGCAACGCAAAATATTTCTGTAAAGTTCTCAGTGGGATAGCTTCAACTACAACAGAAATACTTCAGGTTTCAGGTGCTGCTGAGGCTAAAACCTAAACCCCATGGTCATATTTCAGCAACTCCCCTCTTCTCCTCTCTGCTTGCCTGTCCCTGCTGGCCTCCAAAGACGCATATGGAGAACCCAGGGCAATTGGGACAGACCATCGCTCTACTCTTACAAGGTCTTCCCAGTCCTCCCCTCTCCTCCCCCCACTGTTCTAATCATTTTGGAGTCTCAGTCACAGATCATTTCCCAGGAAACCCATCTGGAACGCTGCAGAAAGTTAGCAGAGGAAGGGCGCAGGGGTCAAAGTCTCAACCCCCGGCACTTAGTGATGCGACCCTGTGGTTGACACTTGTAAGTGAAACTTCCAACGCTTAGGTTAAGCTGAGGCCAGGCCACAAGCAGCTGTGGCACAGTATGGAAGGCTCTTCCTTGCCCTTCCCCCTCTCTGGTCAGCCTGACCCTCCCCAAGCTCCGGAGCCCAGAAACCTGGGTCCCCAACTCTTCGGTCTCCACGATCTGTCACAGTTCCTGCAACTCATGATTTCTCCTCTCCTGTGCCCTTTGACTTAGCTGCCCACCATCAGGTCACGCTGAGAGAGCACAAGGCTCTATCCCCACATCCGAGGCCACGTTAGTCGAGAAGCCAGTGCCTCGGGCGGCCCTGGTGTCCTGGGTGCTAGGGGAAGTCATGCATGCCTACATTACCGCACCTATCAGGATCGCGGCCCGACAGGGTGGTGGAAGACCGGGAAGAGGGGCGTGCTGTCCCAGGGACTCTCTCCTCTATCCGAAAGGCAATTTTTCTTTCCCTTCCTTTCTCGCTCCTTCCCTGGCCAAGCCAAGCCAAGCCATGGCCATGGCCACTGCCACTGCCACCGAGGTGCGGCCGCAACTCCTTAGAAACTACTTGCAGCAACTTCGCGGCTCGGCTGCGGCGGAGGCGGCGGCTGCTGCTGCGGCGGCGGCGGCTCGGGCTCGGGAGATGGAGAAGTTGCCACAAACTTCTCAGGCCAATCCACCCGCGTCGCACTCCCCGCTCGACCGGGCCGGGCCGGCCTGGGATGCTCCAGTGCAATGCTAAGAGGCCCAAGTGTGAGTGGGGGGGGAGTCTCTGCACCCCGACTTTCCACCGACCCCCCATCCCAGACTCGACACTCTGGTCTCTTGCTCTTTTCTACTGCCAAGAGGGGATCGTCTCTCCCCACTCTCCACCCCCAATTCCTGGATCTATCTTGGGTACCCAGCAGGTGTGTGTTTGAGTGAGTGTGTATGTGTAAGTGCGCGGGCGCGCGAGTGGGAGATTGTCGTGGTCGGGCGGGCGGACTGACACTCCATCCCCACACCCCGAGAGGGAATGAATGGCATTCCCCAGTCAGCCCTCCTGGCCTCTTTCACCTGCCCTCTGGCCCACCCCGGGGCGAGGGGCTCCCAGTCTACAGCAGGCGGCGCGGGGGGTGAGGAATGCGCCCGGCTGGAGGACAGAGGAGGAAGGAGCCTCGAGGGGTCAGCCGGAAAGCGGGGGGCACCCGCCTGGGGGGCTGCGAGGCAGAAGTTTGTAAAGACACACTCACACTCACTCACACACACACCACAAACAGCCCCAGAAAGGAGTAAACAAATGAGAACCAACTCACTCAGGCATAGGAGCTGCGGCGGCGGCGGCTGCGGGCGGGCTGACAGGCGGCGGGCGGCCGAGCGGGCGAGTCCGGGGCAGCCGCCCAGAGGCTTCCCGGGTGTCTCCGAGGAGGAGGCGGCGGCGGCGGCGGCGGCGGCGGCGGCGGCGGCTCTTGCTCCTGCTGCTGCTTCTGCTGCTGCTGCTGCTGCTGCTGCCGCCGCTGCTGCTGTTACTGCCGCCGCTGCTGCTGCTGCTGCCCCCGTGGCTGCCGCTGCCGCGGAAGTTAATTGCAACTTGACTTCAAGTTGTCTTCTTCCCCCATCAGAAGTGGGCGTTCAAAGAGGAGAGAAAGACAAGAAGCGAGCGAACGAGCAAGGGAGAAAGGAGAGAAGGAGGAGGGGGGAGAGGGAGGGAAGAGCAAGGGTAATGTGTGCGTGTGTGTGTATGTGTGTGAGCGTGGGGGGGCAGGGGAGGAGGCAGGGCCCGAGTGGGAGGGGAAGGGGGGAAGAGGAGAGGAGGAGGGGACGGGGGCGGGGGCGGGGGGCGCAGGCGGGGACCTGGGCTCGGCTCAGCTCCGCTCCCCTCGGCTCCGCTCCACAGTTGCGGCCGCCGGCCGCGCTCCTCGCCGACTGGGTCCACGAAGGAGCGGCGGGCAGCCCCAGCTGGAGAGCCCGCCGCGAGCCGGCCCCGGGGACTGCCGCCGGGCATTCAGTCCCCAGGCTCCAAGGGTGCCGACCTCCCTCCGGGCTCCTTGGGTGCGGGCAGCCCACCGGGGTCCTCGGGTGCCGGCCGCCCCTCGGGCTGGGGTGAGGAGGCGGGAGCGGGCCGGGCAGCGCGGCTGCTGCTGCCTCTGCCTCCTCCGCCCGCGCCTTGGCCGCCACTGCTCCCCGCCTCGGCCCCCGCCTCCTCCTCCGCCGCCGCCGCTGGCTCAGTGCGCGTCTGGGGCGCCGGGGTCTGGATCGCCGGGTGCCGAGGTCTCGGTCCCTCCCTCCTTCGCTCTCTCCTCCTCTCCCTTCCTTCCTTCTCCCCCTGGCGGATACTCCGCGGCCGCCTGCCCGGGGTCTATCGAGCGGAGCCCTCCAGCCCGCCGGGCCGAACCTCGGCCGCCGCCGCCGCCGCCGCCCGGCTCCGCTCCGCTCCTCCCCGGTTAGGTTTGCGGGAGGCTGCGAGCCGGGCTGAGCCCGAGGGGAGGGCAGAGAGGGGAAGCAAGGGAGGAGGGGGCAGGAGAACAGGGAGGGGGAGTCGGAGATGAGGAGGGGGCAGGGAGAGGGTAAAAAGAGGGCGTGGGGGCAGAGGGCGATCTGCCTGCAGGTTTGAAGCGAAGCCTGCACCCCAGGCGTGGAGGGGTAAGTGGGGGAGCGTCTCGGTGTCTGTCTGATCCTCCCCCCAGCGCCCCGACCCCCAGCCCTTGTCCCCTGCTGCGGCTTCCTCTTGTTGTTTTGGGGGGCTGACTGTGTGTGTGTGTGTGCGCGCGCGTGTGTGTGCGTGTATGTGTGCCTGTGTGTGCCTGTGTGTGTGCTTGAGAAGAAGGAAGTCAGGTGAGAGACACAGGCAGACACTCCTCTCCCACCCAGCCTCTGGAGATGGAGCTAATCTCCAGGCTTTGATGGGGCAGGAGGGGGTGGCTCCTCATTTTCTACCCCTTGCTTCTCTTCTTCTTAGGGTTAGTTCCTACTGCCACGGCCCTTCTTCAGTTCCCTTCCTTCTCTGCCCTCTGCCCCTCGTATCTTTTGGCCCCCATTCCTAGCCCAATCCTGGGGAGCAGAACCCTGCCGAGAGCACGTGGTGGAGGGAGGGTCCAGCTCGTCTGTCCATCCGGCCCCCCACCCCCACCCCTTCGGCTCATTTATTTCAATATTTATATACCACATGCCTCGCTGTCAACTGCTGTACACTTCAACCAAGTGAGAAGGACGTGGCAGTCTGGGTCCCGTTTCCCAAGGAAGCCAGGAGGGAAAGAGTGATCAATATTTCAAGGACAGAAGTCTGGAGAGGAAGTGTGCAAGGGACCAAGCTCCCGCTGGGAAGGGTGGGCCTGGGAAGGAGCCAGCTTTAAGCCCCCTAATAAGCCCTGTGACCACTTGAGGAAGCAAACAGGCTTTTCGTTTTGTTTTTCACCTTTCCCCCCTCTGGGAAATTTGCATTAGGTATGGCTACGGAGAATCACTACTATATTTACTTTAGGTTAAGGAGATTTAGGAAGGAAAAAAGTCTACTTTTCAGGGTTGTTTTATTTTTATTTTTTTGCAAGAATCCGAGTTGTTAGGTTTATACCATGCCCTGCAAAATACCAGTTTGCAACAAAAAGGGCTTAAAAGCTGCTCTGTGTATTTTTAGAAGCTGCACTTGTGTTCTTTTCACACAAGGCTTGCTCTCCCATTAAGTGCCCATAAATAATTGTATTTAGAGAGAAGGAAACTATGGAGGAGGGTAAGAAGGAGATTGCCTCGATCCTCATTCCTTCGAGTCCTGGGCACAGTTTGTAGTCAAGTTCCTGGAAAGTCAGGAATTCAGTTTTTCCTAAAAGCCCTACCAGATTCTTCCCTCCCAGGTGCCTGTGAATAGTTAGCTCCCTGGGAGAATCCCGATAGCAGGCCAGGCTCATTGTTTTTTTTCCCTTTCTTTCTTTTTGCTTAGAAACAGGGAGAACTTTGAAGCTGCCGTATGTAATAGACAAATCTAATAAACTGTGTTTTCTCTGATATTTAAATAAGGCAGAGGAGCAGACAGTCTTAAGTTCCCATGCTGCTTTATGGGAATGCTCCCCCCTCCTACCCCCCAGAAGCATTAAGAGCTGAAATTCATCGTTTGGACTTTTTCAAATGATCATTATTTCATGCAGAAACACCTACCCCCAAAGATAGAGAATCATACTCATTAAAAAATTATAAAGTGGGATGCTCATTTGAATAATACACCTGATACTTCCTCCTTCACAAGACATAAGCTCTTGGAATAATCTCTCCTCCGCAAATCATCAGCTACATCAAGTCTTTTTTGCCTGTATTATGCAAAAATACCAAACTGCCTAACCAACACCAACCTCTCCATCTGGGAATAACATCCGAATTGGAATGGGAAGGGGAAAAATAGTCTATAAATGATTTCTTATTCTACATAGCGATGGGCCTACGAAAAAACTTTTTGATTCTGTAAACTAGAAATGGAAGTACAAAGCAGAGGAATGCTTTTTTTTTTTTTAATACACAAAATGTCGTTTATATGCCACTCCCTGTCTACTTAATTGTCAGGTAACACTTCAGAACTTAATATGGAACATTTCTCTTGAGTCAAGCAGTTCAGTTAATTAGATGTTAATTAAGCACCTACTATGTATAAAACAATAAGGTGGATAGAGTGCCAGGTCTGGAGTCAGGAAGATTTGAGTTCAACCTGGCATCAGATACTTCCTAGCTGTGTGACCCTGACCACACAAATAATTTCATCTTATTTGCTTCAGTTTCCTCATATATAAAATGAGCTAGAGAAGGAAATGGTAAACCATTCTAGCATATTTTGCCAACAAAAATTCCAAATGGGATCCTGAAAAATTAGACATAACTGAAACAACTGAATAACAACAGATGTATAAGACACAATTCAAAGTCAAAAGATGATAAATTCCCTTCACTTAAAGAGTTTACAATCCAATATAAGACAGAAAAGATAAATGGAAATGAATATGATATGATGGAGAAAGTGATTTAAAAAAAAAAAGGAAAAACCCAGAGTTTTCAAAGGCAATTGTGAGTGGATAGGTCACAGTGAAAAGGAAGCTAATAGATATTTTATATAGTACCTGGCATATGAATGCTTTAGAAATTTAACAGATTAATCTTATTTCATCCTCACAAAAAAAGCCTGTGAGGTAGGTGTTATTATCCTTATTGTATAAGAAATTTAGGCAAACAGAAGAGAAGTGACTTACCCAGAGTCACACAGCTAGTAAGTATTTGAGATCAATTTGAACTTGGATCTTTTTTGTTTCCGAACTAGCATTCCATCCACTGAGCCAATAGGAGGGGGTGCCATCTGAGTTACTCCTGGAGGAGTGGCACAGATCATAGAGTGTCTTCTAGGAGTGAGACAGTGAAGGCGTGGGACTAGAAGAAACAAGAATGAAGTTGTAGGACTAGCTGTCTGAAGTGACTGGAATGAAAAGCATATTAGTAGTATCAAATAGGACCAGAAAAACAGATTAGCTCTCCATTGTTGGGGACCTTAAATATTAAGCTCATTTGTATTCTAATAGAGGGGTTATAGGAAGCCACTGATTGTCTATAAGAAGAATGATGTGGTTAGTATTACCACCATTCCCAAGGATTGTTTGGAATGGGAAAGAAGTTTGAGGCAAGGAAGCCAGTTGGGAACTTTTAAATAGTCCATATAATAATGAAAGGCTGAACTATGATTGTGATTGTCTGTGAATATGCCAGGACTTTAATTAATAATACATCTAAATCACACTTTTAAAATTTACAATGCACTTTCTCCACAATAAGCCCTTGACATAATTTATGCAAGTATTATTAGACTCATTTTACAGAGGAAGAAACTGAAACAGTTTGTGACTTGTTGCTACTAAATATCAAAGCTCGAATTAAAAAACCACACGAGAGATCAAGGAATCAGTTATTCCTGAAAACCACTTTCTCCTCCCCAGTTAGTCCTTGAAAAAATAACTTTGATTAAAGATAGTCTATCATAAGTGTTATGAAACAATCACATGCAATGATATATTAGAATACTAAATATTTACAAAGTAGCTATTCTGTAGAGGACAGTGATAGAGGAGATACAAAGATTATAGAAGATGATTCTAGATTTTAACGAACAATTGTTGTATCCTTGTAAAGTCTAGAGACCATCAGAGATGTTTCAGGATAACTATCAGAGTTAAAAAACAAAGAGCTGGGAAGAGGTTTGTGGAAAAAGTTATTTCTGGAGGGCAATCAGGGAGAGCTTCTTTAAAAAGGTGGTGGGG
The DNA here is from genome assembly GCF_027887165.1 of Monodelphis domestica. Taxonomy (NCBI): domain Eukaryota; kingdom Metazoa; phylum Chordata; class Mammalia; order Didelphimorphia; family Didelphidae; genus Monodelphis; species Monodelphis domestica. The sequence continues at coordinate 291,210,133 of NC_077231.1, forward strand.
GCGTGGTGTGAGCCTTTAAAGGAGATGTAGGAATTAATCAAAGGGGGTGAGGGTAGGGGGGCAAGGGGAGGCTTTCCAGGCAAGTGGAGAGTGCTGAGCAAATGCATTGAGACATAAGAATGCTGACAATGTTTGAGGGATATGGTAGTCTTTCTGGAGTATAGCATTCATAGAAGAGATCTATTCTCAGTCGTTGCTGGAAAATGAGGGTGGCATCCAATTGTAGATTGGCATGGCAATGGATTCCAGGTAATGTTTGAACTTTATATAAGCAATAGAATAAAAGCAAAGTGGTGATATTGACATAAGAAAGGATATCCTCAGCCTCCAATGAAGGAGGGGTTTTAGGAGGAGGAATATAGAGAGATCTGTGGGAAGCTGTTTGATGACACCAGGGTGGTGGCAATGGGGATTATTAGGAAGGAATAGATACAAGAGCTGATGAAGATGGAAACCATAGCACTTGGTAACTGATTAGGTATAAGATTCAAGAAGAGAAAAGGATCAAAGATAATCCAAGATTAGAAACAAGGAGAAAAAAGGTAAATAGTGTTAGAACAGTCATATATAAGGACTTGAGAAGAAGAAACAGGCTCACAAAACAAACAGAGTCTTACTTTTGAACACATTGAATTTCAGATGAATTTGGAGGTCTAGGTTTTGATGTCTTGTAGGCATTTGGAGATGCAGATCTAGACCTCACATGAGCAGTCTATACTAGAGATATAGATAAGGGGATTATTGACTTAGCAATAGTACCTGATAAGAATAAAGGAAAGAGTTTTATTATAGGAGTAAATGAGTTTTCCAGGGGAGAAAGTATAGGGAGAGATGAGAAGATAAAGGGCAGATTCTTGGGAATATACTCAAACTGAGTGTTTGTGAAAAGCCAGAGAGACAGAGAGGTCCTTAGAAAGGTAGGAGGAAAATGAAAAGCTTTTCAAGTGTCTGAAGCAAAGGAGGAGAGTATATTCTTTAGAAGGGGGCAAGAGGTTATTAACCATGTAAAAAAAAAAAAAAGCTTCCAAAGAGTCCAGAAAAATGTGATTTAAGAAGAGAATTTCAAAATCCTAGATCTTGGAGGAGAGGTAATTTCAAGAGATGATGAGGTTTGAAGTGTGACTTTTTTGGCCAAAGTGGTCTGGAAAAAGAGGTTCCTGAAGTTGAAGAAAATAAGGAGCTGTGTGATAGAGGTTGTTAGAAGGGTCATCTGTATAAATTTTACATCTCTGAGGGTATGATGGTATGGGTAGGATGGCAAGGAAGACAAAGAAGCAATTACCAATCACTGAAAATGAGTTGGAAGAATGACCTGGAAATCAATAGATGGTGGCACCAAGAATGAAGGGATGTGTGTAGTAAAAATGGATAGTATAGGTCATGATAGAGGGATTGTCACTGAGGGATGTTGGCTGAGAAATCAACCACCCCAGAAGCAATTTTTAAGTGTCTGCTATGAGCCAAGCATGGGGGAAGGTGTGGAGGATACAAAGACTAAAGTGAACCAATCCTTGTGCTCAAGAATAGTTTGGAAATGAGTATGAAGAATATATTTACCCCAAGTTATGGCTTCCAGTGCAATGGATATATTGTATTTAGGGGAAATCTTTGGTGTCTTCATTGTATTAAGGAAATAGAAGGCATATTTGTTAGCTCTCACAGGAGAACTTGAATCAATTTAATTCAGCAAGCATTTTTCAAGCTTCTACTATGCTCCAGACTTATTCCAACTAACGGGAATAGCAAAACAACAACAACAAAACACAAAGAATCACTTGTCTTTTAGGAGGACTAAGGGAAAACAACATGGACTCACATGTAAAAGTAAACATATTATATAAAATAAATAAAAACCAGGAGGAAGCAGGAGTGGTTAGACTACTAACTGAGTGAATTAGGAAAGTTCGCTTTTTGGAGGTAGAACCTGAACTCTACTTGGTAGCTAGGGTAGAAGTGGAGAAGAAAGATAATTTCAGTCATGGGGGACCATGTATGGGAATGGAAAGAGGCAGGGCATGAACTGTTGTGTAAAGAGGACAGGAAATGAGCCAGTTTGGACTCTCCCCACCATAGGTTCTAAGAAAGGGTATGCTTTATCAATTCTATTGTGGGATGGCTTTTCATGATCATTATCAAATTTATCAATTTGACTTTATAGCCTTTCATTTTTATTCTGAATCAAAGTGTCACCAGATACCATATAAATAGCCTCTACTTGAACAGGAATCCCTTCTGCATATATCTCCCCACAAAAAGTTGATTCACTTTTATCTTGAAGAGTTTAAATATAGAAGAGATAATTTTCCCCCCAAGACAGTCCATTCCCCTAGGGGAGGGCTACAGCTACTATACTCAAAATACTATATATAGAAGAATACAGGTATCCTTCCACATTGTGACTTTTCCCCATAGTGGTTCCAATATATCTAAGGTTGGCATAAGAAATTAAATGGAAATATTTTGGGGGATTTTGAGGAAACTGCAGAAAATACGCGGTCTATCAGAAGAGACAGAAAAGTTTAGAAACTCAGAAATACATAAACTATATGTGTAGTATTATATAATATCAACATATTTTATCTTTCAATCCAACAAGTATATGCAATATCTTTTTTAAAAAGTTAAAATAAGTAATTGTTGGCAAAAAAACCTCAAAAGCCAGCAGATGCTACAGAAAACCTAGTAGCAATAACATTGACCTAAATATAACCTATGACCAAATACATAACCCAAATTTTACAATAAAGGGCTGTACACACCCCATAAAAGAAAAAGAAAAAATCAGACTTCTCTGGTATGAAAATAGGACAAAAATATTTTATGTGGATTTTCCAGATTTGTTGTGGGTGGGGGAAACTGCCTCTAACCCCCAGATGTGGAAGGATTATCTGTAAATTTGTTATATAAGTGGCTCCATAACCAATCATGCATAGCTTTACAACTGTAAAGTCAACAAAATGGTAAGGTAATTTAGAGTTAGAATAAAGTTAGTTGAACATTCATCAGGAGTGAAGAAGGGGTCTGTGAATTGAATTACTACTTTTATCTGTAAGGATTTTAAAAAATATTCATATGTGGTAAATATTATTATTGGGTTAAAGGCAAAAATCGTTAAATCCAGGACAGAGAGATCAGCACAGCATATAAATATCTATTGTCTAGAACCAAACTTGATGGTCCTCCCACATTACAAGGAAATGCCTGGCTAAACAGATGGGTCTTGTACCATGCCCTGAAACCCAGCACACTAGGGCTCTGTCAAACCACATTGTAACCATTTGTTGTTTTATGAATGTAAAAAAAAAAAAGCTATCATAATTAGACTGGTCACTATGCAGATCATAGTTAGCTCTATTTTCCCTTCTATGTCCCAGTGTCTCTTTGTGCATAGGAATAAAAAGAAATCTTCAGACATACTCCATTTACATTGACCTTCACACTTTCCACTTCCTCCTACTCCTGCTCTGAAACAATGAAAATATCAATTCTACAAGAACTTAGATCTAAAAAAGGATTGTAATAATTGTTGTTATTACCATTTATAAAGCACTTTAAGGTTACAAAGATGTTTTACAACTATTATATCATTTTAATCCTCAAAAATAACTCTGATACTGAGGTAAATGCTATTAATATCAGATTTTGAAAATGAGGAAACAGAGGCAGATAGAAGTTAAACAACCTGAGTAGATGCTGTTATCTTAATTTTATAGGTAATGGAATAGGTAGTCCAAGATCAAGTCACCTGCCCAGGTTCAAACAGCTAGTAAATGTCTGAGGCCAGATTTGAACTTGCTTCCTTGACTCCAGGCCCAGAGTTCTAATCAGTGTGTTACCTAGCTGCAAATAAATAAATAAATAAATAAATAAATAAATAAATAAATGAATGAATGAATGAATGAATGAATGGATAGACAGACAGATAGATAGATAGATAGATAGATAGATAGATAGATAGATAGATAGATAGATAGACAGATAAATCTGAGAGTGGTGTGAGGAACTCACTTCTGCTCTAGACCTTCTCCAAGCCTTATTGTGGTATGGAGGTGACCGTAGATTCTTAAAGGCCATGCCAGCAGAGTACAAGCTGTGACAATTGCTTACCTTACTTGGAAAGACCTCAAGCATGAGTTTGGTTACCTGGTTGTAGTTCAATAACCAATCTTGTTAAGTCTGGAGAGACTACCTGGTGATGAGGTTTTGGTCCATAGGAACTCTTCATGGCCACCTGCCATATTATAAAAGTGGAGGAAATATAGCAGAATTGGAAATTATCGATCTTTGAAGGGTCAAAGTATTAGAACAACTAACCATGCTTTAATAAACTACTTTGAAGCCCTATTGTTCAATTTTCTTTATTGCTCATATGTTTGCTAATGTTTTCTCTCCCAGGCAGGCAGGCAATAAATATATATATATATATATATATATATATATATATATTTTAAACCCATACCTCCTCTTAGAATTGATACTAAGTATCTATCAGTTCCAAGGTAGAAGAAGGGAAGGACTTTCTCCAGGGTCACACAGCTAGTAACAAGTATTTATTAAATAATTACTATGTGTAAAGCCCTATAGATGAAGATACAAGCCTAGAAAAGAACAGTCACTACTCTCAGGGAGCTCACAATCCTGTCATAATTACAGTCAGGGGGTAATGAAGCATAGCCATCCTGGGTCTCCAGGCTCTTGGAGGAATTCACCAATGGAAGAAGGATCCTATGTAGTAGATGGATGGATGTTTCAGGATAAGAAAACCCCAGGAGCTGAAGGAAGTCTCAGAATGAGAAAGCAGTTGAGTCATAGTGTCAAAGTCTAGTCAATCAAAAACTCTACCAAGAAGAATTGCCTTTACATCGAAAATGACAGAACCAAAATGGCTAATAAGGAATTGCAATTGACAAAGTCTAGTCATGTGATCCGCACAAACGATATTGTTGGATGCAAACCCCGCCCCCCTCAAAAAACAACTGGTCAATATGACTGTTATTATTGATGATATTGAAAGATGACACTGAATGAGAAAGGTACCACTCCTGGACATGGAAATTAGCCCAGTTTTGTACCAATTTTTTAAGGGAATAGTGTTTATAAGTTATGGTCCAATAAGCTTGACTTTTGTTATTGGTAAAATTTTAGAACATGTCATTAAAGAGATGGTTATTTATATGAGAAGACAATGATTAGAAAGAGTCAAAATGGCTTTATCCAGAATAGGTCATGCCAGATAGCCCTATTTCCTTTATTTATTTGTTTTTATACAGTTTTCTAAGTGAATATGTTGTAGAAGCAGTTCCCCTAGATTTTAGCAAACATTGGATAAAATATCTCAAAATATTCTTCTTAAGAATAATGAGAAATATAACCTCAACAACAATAAATTGGATGGATTTAGAATTTGGTAAATGATCAGACGTAAAGAGTAGTTCTCATGGAGTCAGTGTTCATTTGACAGGTCTCTCTCTACTGGAGGGTTGTCCCAGAGATCTATGCTTGACCTTATGGTGTTTGACTTTTATCAGTGACTCAGATAAAGGCCTAGGGAACATCCGCATTCAATTTTTAGCTGACACAAAAGTAAAAGCAATAGTAAACATCTTTTATGATAAAAGCAGGATAAAAAGTGTTGATAGAGTAGAATATTAGGCTAAACTAAATAAGATACAATTTAGAGTAGGATCAATACAAGGTCTTACAATGAGGTTCAAAAATCAATTTCACAAATATAGGCCCAGACAACCACATTAACACTGCAACTTGTCTGAAAAAAAAAAAAAAGATCTGGAATTTTAGGTTGATTGCAGGATCAGAAAGTTGCAAGACATGCAAGAAAGAAAGAGGAAAGAAGGAAGGAAAGAAAAAAAAAAAGAAAGCTTAATCATGAAGAGATGTAGCTTTCAGGAATAAAGAGGTAAGAGTACTCTTTCCTAGGTTGATCACATATGACGTATACATAGTTCTGAACCCCACAATTTGAGCAAGACTGGAAACTTTGTGAGCTTCCAGAAGAGATAAATGATGTCAAAGGATCTTGAGTCTATATCTTATAAGCATTATTGGAAAGAGGAAGGGGAAAAGCATTCATATACCACCCATTGTGTGCCAGACACTGTGCTGAGAATTAAAAAATATATATCTTTTGACAAAATGAGAAAATATTTATAATACAAATTCTCTCACCTTTTCCCCTTTTGATTCTCAAATGACCCTGTGAGGTAGGTGCCATTATTATCCCTATTTTACAGCTAAAGAAACTGAGGCAAACATTTAAATGATTTGTCTAATATCATACAGTGAGTAATTGAAGCTGGATTTGAACTCTAGTCTTCTTCCTGAGTCTGGGGTGCCACAGCTACCTCTATAAAAATGGTATAGACATAGGAATGTTTATCTTGGAGAAAAGAAAAATCAGGGGGGACATGATACCTGTCTTCAACATCTGAAGGGATTTGTATAGAAATGGATGGCATCTATTGTGTAGAAATGATAGAAGTGGCAATTGATCAAATTTGAACTGATGTCAAGAAGAAAAGTCTTAATAATTTAAGCCGTCCCCAAGTGAATGGGCTCCTTCAGGAGGGAGTGTGCCTTCCCCATACTGGGTGTCTTCAAGCAGAGAATGGACAGCCATGGTTAATAGATCACTGATCTGAGAGTCAGGAAGACTGGCGCTTGAATCCTACCTTAGATACTTATAAGTTGTATGACCCTAGGCAAATCATTTAACACCTTTCAGCCTTAATTTCCTCATCTGTAAAATGAGGACAATAGTAGAACTTACAAGACTGATGCAAGGATCAACCAAGATAAAATATGTCAAACACTTTGTAAATGTTAAAGTATCATGTAAATATTCTCTATTATGGTTTAAATTTTTTAAATTAGTTATAGTGAGAATTCTTTTTGGGCAAGGGTTAGACTGGGTGGCCATTGAGTCCTCTTCCTACTCTAATGTTTTCTTTCTTTTTTTTTTTTAACCCTACCTTCCATCTTGGAATCAATACTGTGTATTGGCTCCAAGGCAGAAGAGTGGTAAGGGCTAGGCAATGGGGGTCAAGTGACTTGCCCAGGGTCACACAGCTGGGAAGTGTCTGAGGCCAGATTTGAACCTAGGACCTCCAGTCTCTAGGCCTGGCTCTCAATCCACTAAGCTACCCAGCTACCCCCTTTTATTTCTTTTTTTTAAGATTATGCCCACATATGCCTTAAGAAATGACAAGCGGATTATTTTTTTTTTAAACTTGGAAATAACTACAGGAGATAATGAAGAGCGGACCAAGTAGAACCAAGAGAATGTTACATACAGCTACAGATTTAATATCTGAAGAATAACTTGGGAATGTTCACCTCCAGTAAATGAACTGAGAAGTGGAACTATGAAAGACATCTCTAGATACATATGTGTTGCCTGATGATGCCTTCTGTCATGTGGGGAAGACGTGGAGGGGCTGAGATACCTGGAAACAAATTCCAAAAAACAATTTTTAAAAATGTATAATCTCCTGAATTTCTAATGTGCTCTTCTCCCATTTTATAGATATTTATATATATTACATATATAATTATATATTATAAATGTATAATAAATATATATTTATATATTTTATAGATATTTATAGATTCATTTTAAAAATGAATTATCTCTTGAAATTCTAATGTGCTCTTCTCCCATTACATATTACATATATAATTATATATATTATAAATGTATAATAAATATATATATTTATATATTTTATAGATATTTATAGATTCATTTTAAAAATGAATTATCTCCTGAAATTCTAATGTGCTCTTCTCCCATTACATATTACATATATAATTATATATATTATAAATGTATAATAAATATATATATTTATATATTTTATAGATATTTATAGATTCATTTTAAAAATGAATTATCTCCTGAAATTCTAATGTGCTCTTCTCCCATTTTATAGATAAGGCTGTTTAAACACTGGAAGAGAAATGTTTTACACACACACACACACCAAGACTGTGGCTACAAGTAAAATTTTGAGCCTGTTTAACTCACTATGCAAACATTCTTTAAGAATGGAGTTTCACCCAGGACAAATTTAAGAATTCAATTTCAGAGGATTGGAGGGAATCTCAGACTAAATGTGAATTGCTCCAATGAGATGTGGGAAGCCTATCACGTGGTTGCATAAAGAAAGAAGGGGGCTGAATGAGGAAGCATAGGGCCAGGAAGATAATCTTTGCATATTGAATAATGGATTTAACTAGAATCCAGAAAAGGAGAAGAGGAGAATGACTTCAGGCAAAACAACTCAAATAATTAAAGAAACTGAAAATATTATGTTTTTACTGGACAGTTATTAAAAGTTTATATATTTTTGTGCTGTGTAGACAACCCTCTGTTAAATAGTTATGATATTCTATATATTCTCTCTGTCTCTGTCTCTCTCTGCCCCATCCCCTCCCTACACACACACACACAGAGTACTTGAGAATTCACAGAGCATTTTCCTCACAACCACTCTGTGAAATAAGTAATACAAATATTGTTTTCCCCCTTTTATGAATGAGCGCGTTTGTGACTTATCTAAGGCCTCATAACTAATTATTTATGGAGACAAGACACAAACTAGGTCCTCTAATGGTAAGTCCAATGTTCTTTCCACTAGAAGGACTTTACTTCTGCATAAATAAATAGGAGGTTATATCCTTACCACTCTGATATTCAAGCCTTCTAATCAGCCAGGTTGGGTTGATGCTTAACCCAGATTTCATTCCAGATTAGTTGGGCCAAGGCTTTCAGGCTCCTCTGATGATCCTGACTTACAGCTAGTCACCAGAAGAAGTCTCCGTATGCTCTTCTTTTCAAATATTCCTATTCTATCTCATCCCATTCTGTTTTGGGAATGAGAAACTGGATCTTGCATAGAAGGATTGCAATGGGTTAGGGATTAAATCTGCTCATCACCCACCCCTTCCCACTAGGATGACATGGAATCATGGTTGGAAGAATAATAGAAAGAATAATCCTTTTCACTTTTTTTTTTTAACCCTTACCACCTTCTATCTTAGAATCAATACTGTGTATTGGTTTCAAGGTAGAAGAGTGGTAAGGGTCAGGCAATGGAGGTTATGTGACTTACCCAGGGTCACACAGCTAGGAAGTATCTGAGGCCAAATCTGAACCCAGGACCTCCCATTTCTGGATCTGACTCTCAATCCACTAAGTTATCCTAACTTCCTCCTCTTTCTCACTTTTTTGGCCTGACTAGACACTTTAACCTAGGACAGAACATAATTTATTATAGCCATGGGGCACAATGGATCCTGTAGGACTCTGAGTCAGGAAGATGAGTCCAAATGATGCCTCAAACATTTACTAGTTGTGTGACCATGGACAAGTCACTTACCTTCTATTTACTTCAGAGTTTCCTACCAATGAAATGGGGATGATTATAATAGCAACTACTTAGAAGGGTTGTTTTGATAATCAAATTAGATAATATAAGTTAAGCACTTTGCAAACATTAAAAACTATAAAAATTCCAACTGTTATTATCCTTAGGAGGTCCTGAGTTCCTGTTCTTTTTAAATAGCCTAAGTGGGATCTCATGAGCTCAGGCCCAGTTAACTAGAGGATAGTCCTACATGGGCCTAGGCAAGTGTGATTTAAGCTGAAAATAGAGTAAAATAAAAAATTGTCAGAGTTTTACTGCATTTTAAAATAGCTCAAAGATATTTTTAAAAAGCCTCAACTCTGCTGAGTTAACAAATAATGCAGGGGAAGCTGGGTGGCTCAATGGATTGAGAGTCAGGCCTAAAGACAGGAGAGGCTAGGTTCAATTCTGGTCTCAGACACTTCCTGACTGTGTGACCCTGGGTAAGTCATTTAACCCCCATTGCCTAGACCTTCCTGCTCTTTTGCCTTTGATTCTAAAATGGAAGGAGAGGTGTTTTTTTTTTTTAAAGCAAAAACAACAACAACAACAAAATCAAATGATGACAAACCAAGTGCCTAAGAACCTTTTAACAAGTTTAAAATTCTCCATTATTCAAAATCACTATTTTTTACTCAACGAACAATTCTTTTTTATTCCCTGATTCAGGTTTTTTATCCATATTTGTCCATTCTGTTTCATTATATATGTGCAGGCCATGTGCAAGAAAAAAAGCCAGTTTCTGCATTTGGGCCTTAACACATTCATCCTGTCATCAGTCAGGGTTTATGATCAGGAATCTTTCATAACCATTTCATAGGTGGTAATAGTGTAAGGATATCCTCCCTAGCTGAGTTATGAAAAGAAAGCCTTCTTTGATATACAAGTTCCCACCCTCTTCTGCATATACCTTTCCCAGTAACATTTTGATTGCATGCCCCCCCCCCCCATTTACAGGTAGAAATAATTTTAAACATTTATTTTCTGATATTTTGTGATCCAAATTCTCTCCCTCTCTCTCTGGACTCTCTTCTCCTCCGTGCAAGAAGGCAAATAATCTGGTATTGGTTCTACAAGGGCTACCTGCCTGTAACTTTCAAAACACAATTTATATTAGGTCAGTTCCAGCTTCATGTTTGTATCCCACCTAGAGGGTATATTATATCCTGATCACCAATATTGTGTTCAAATTGCCAAAGCCCAATCTTTTGAAAATGCTTCTTTCCCTAGCTCTCAAGAATGCATGAATTTTTTTCCAGATCCCCATATGACAAGCTGAAGAACAATGGGAAACTGTTTAAGAAATGTGACATTTCTTGTGAATTGCTTTCTTTATGAATTGAGCACCCCAGGAGTCCTGAAAGTATGCTTTAAAACTTTTCCCCCCTTACCTGACAGATCCAAAACATTGGGAAGCTTTTTGTAAAAATTTCTTCTTTACTTGAAATGCTGTAGTTCCATTGAAATTGTCAAAAAAAGCTCTGTTCAAGGTGCCAAGATTTATCTCTAGCTGTCTTGGTGCCTAATGAAATGATAAGACCTTATAATAACCCCTGCCAATTAAACTGACAGGCACTTAGCAAATAGGATCCTGCAGTACATGTATGTAGAATTGATACAAATTGCTCATTCATATTTGCTTGGGAAGAAGCATCTTTGATGTGTCTATTTGATTTCAAGCCTTCTACAGGCTTTGGAGTTTGCAAGAATATCAGTTGTAGGACCCACAGATGATGCTAGCAGAATCAGCATCATTTATCTGAGATCATCTTTTTCAGTGCACTATGACAAGTTCAGGAGACTATATTCTAGAATACTAGCCTTATTAAGTATTGATTGACTTTTCTGATAAGGCATCCATCATATTCTTTTAACTAATTACTCAGGGATTAAAATAAAAACACTGTTTTCAAAGTTTTTCCTATTTTAAAGGGTCCGTTTTATTTCCTTATCTTGTTAATAAGTTGAAACTGATAAGTAGCCAAAGAACAATTGAGAGGGCTGTGGTAGACAACAGACACAAACAACGAATTACACAGGAAAGCAGGGTAAAAATGGTCATCAAAGGAATATGTGATTGGGGAGAAAAATGATGGATTCATGATGCAGCAAAGGGGAGGGCTAGGATATGGATGGCATTAAAGTTACAATGATAGCTCTACAATATTGAGAGTACTGGATAGAGATGCTGAGCATGGTGGGTTCATTGACTAAAGGAGAACATGTGCAAAAGTTGCATATGATAGGAAGCCATATTGTGATTGATATCACAGATCTACTGGAGAATTAGGATTATAGAGTAGTTCATAAAGTAGTTTGCTGGATTTCTGGCTTCATTCTAGGTTGCCTCTTTCTATATTTTAGCCTTAAGAATTCCTTATCTCTTTCACACTATCTTAACAAATATGGGGATATTCTGATAGGATACATATTACTAGTTACTGAAGACCCTGCTTTGTTCTCTGACCATAGTCTGGACCCATAACTATGGAGAAGTGCCTCCTAGGTTCATGTCACTGACCATCAGGAAGACCTGCAGAGGGACTATGGCAAAAACCCACAAAAACCTAGTCCCATTCCTAAAAATAATAACATGACAGATTGGTGGGGTTCAGTTGTACTGTCTTTGGATATGAGGAGTAACATTATTACTTGCTAAAAAGTAATATCATGGGTATTATTATAATACACAATAAATCACTTATGGGCATGGGAAAACCAGATGATTTTCCCATGAAGTTTCACAGCTTTATGTCACCTTGAATGCATTCAAAATTCTTATTTATGGAAATGGAGGGAAGAGAAACATGGGGATTCTGCTTTGGTTTGCAAATATTATTTTCCATTGCTCAACTTGTACCTAACGTCATTGCCTAGAAAAATAGAAGGCATGAGGTCCTTAAAAGATTTCATAATTTTATCTTGGGGAGAGAAAAGAAGGAAATATTGAAAAATGTGCTTTATCTGACAAGTGCTGAGTTCAGGATTTAAAGTTTCCCTTGTTCCAACTAATATTATCAGAAGCACTTCAGAGGCAAAGGAAAACAGGCATTCTCGAGCTTTGGGTAAAGCCATTGGACTGTGTTTTTACAGGACTGCAAAGAACAAGTGAGAGATATACTTTCTCTCTAGAACCATAGGAAGAAACTGGTCCATTTGCAGATACAGTAGTGAATAGGTCTATTAGCTCTAACCAAATTTGAAAATACATCAAGGACTATTCAAAATCAAGTAAAACTGTCAACACATTTTGAAAGAGGCCTATTATCTATGCAAATATGATGTTATCTGCATTTGTAATAAGATTTGGTCATGCCTCTCTTCTACACAAAACATTTTTCAGTGATTCTTTATTGCTTACTGCCCCCTAAGTAAGGTTTGAAGTCTTTCCCTGGACATTTGCGGTCCCCCACAATCTTGCACCTCCAAACTTTGCCAACCAATTGTTTAGTTCCTCTGGGAAGGTCCTTTTTGAGAAAGGGCCCAAGGCAACCATGTTTCACTTTCTGCTCTTTGCCACCATACTCCCTGAGGGCATCTTCTTCCCTCTTCATAAGCCTTTCATTTCCCTTTTGCATTATCTTTCCTCATTCAAATGTAAACTCCTTGAGAGCAAGAACTCTTTCTTTGTAGCTGTATTTATAATCTCCCACTTTGAACACTGCTCTCCTGGTAAGAGCTCAGTACAAACTTGGTTGCTTCATTCAACTCTCCTCCCTGCACTTTATGCTCCTGTCAAACTTGATTACTCTTTCTCTCTCTCCATTTCTTGAATATGTTCTAGATTTTTCATCCCTGAATCTCTGTTCCCACCATCCCCCATGCCTGAAAGATCTTCCCTTTCCCTCTTTGTTTGTTGAATAGTTTGCTCTTAAAGCCCAACTCAAATACCACCTCCTTATAGCCTTCCAAGATTCTCCCCAAAGATAATCACTTTCTCCTTTGGACCTCTCAAAACACTTTGTTTTGTAAACCTTGTATTCATTTATCCTCCTTTAAAGTTCTCATTCAGTATCTCATTCTGGCATTGAGATACATTCTTAAAGGCTTTCTGTGGAGCAAAAAGCTCTGGCAGGTCCTAACAAGCTACAAAGTATTGGTTTAATGATCAACTACGTGTATGTCATTTGAATACTAGCTAGCTAATTTTTGAAAGCTCATTGTCACTTTAGACCAAAGGGAGATGACTTTTTTGTCTACAGCAATGCCTGAAGACCACGTAGTGATTCTTAGAGGGGCTGTTATTTCCATTGGTGGAGAGCAGGGGTCCATGTCAATGAAATAGTGGTTCCTCCAAGTATTGGCATAAGTAATGCTTTCTTATCATATACAAAAATATCCTGTGTTTATCTGTTTTATGGGTTAGGTTTGGAAATTGTTCAGTACTTGTAATGATCTCAAGCTGCTCCCTGACCCAGAAACGAATAGAATGACAGAATTTGAGAGCTGGAAAGAACCTCAGTGCCTATTTGGTCAACCTATAACAAGGAGGAAAACCCATCCTAACATACCCCCCAAATGGTCTTTTGTCTTCTCCATGAAGATCTACACACACACACACACACACACTCACACACTCACACACACACACACACACATTCACTTTAGATGTCCTTTCCTGATATCAAAACTAAATTTGCTTCTTTACAATCTCACCCAATCCTCTTTGTTCTGCCCTTTGTGGCTAAACAAAAAGTTTTGAATCTTTATAGGAAGCAACTCTTTAAATACTTGAAGAAAATGATTGTCTTCCCTTCTCCAGGAGGAGCATCCTTTGTTCCATCATATAATCGCCTTGTGACATGAACCCGCCATTTTGGCTGCCCTTGTCTGAATGTACTTCTCCTTATTAATATTCTTAAATTGTCTTGCCCAGAAATAAGCATCATACTCTAGAAAGTATTCTGATTAGGGCAGAGTATAATGTCACTTTTGTTGTTGTTGTTTAGATGCTGCAGCCATTTTCTTGGCAAAGGTATTAGAGTAGTTTGCTATTTCCTTCTCCACTCATTTTACAGATAAGGAAACTGAGGCAAATAGGATTAAAATCTGCTCAGGATCACCATGTACTAAGTGTCTGATGCCAGATTTGAATTTAGGAAGATAAGTCTTCCTGACTCCAGGCCTGCCATTCTATATCGACTATACCCCTTAGCAGCCCATATCAGGACAATCACTTCCTTAATTCCTGGAAACAAAGTTGCCTCTCTTAATACAGATCCAAATCACTTTAACTCTTTTGGCCCCATAGCACCCTGTTATATCATCTTGAGCTTGCCATACACCAAATAAACTTTCAAGCCTTTATCAGGCTACTCTCTAACTATATTCTCCCCATTTTGTACATGTAAAGTTGATTTTTGGACTCACGTGTGAGCCTTTACCTTTATGCTTTATGCATTTTATCTTATTAAATGTAGTTCACTGCTTTTGCCTTTAAAGATATTTTTGACCTTCTCATCCTGTCTGTTAGTTATGCCCACCATCTTTGTATCTTTTGCACATTTAATGGGAATATAATCATTATCTTTATCCAAATCACTGATAAACACTCTGGGAGTACTCCACTGCATACCTTCTGTCAAAGTGACTTTGTCTTTGAGCCCAGCTATTCATCCCCTTCCAGATCCATCTAATGAAGCGTTTCATTGGCTAGTCCATATCTTGACTCCTCACTCACACTCACCCCATGTATTTGGTGTCAAATAGCATCCTTTCAACATTTTCCTCTTTTGTATGTCCCCTTCTTTCATCTCATGCAGGCATCATTCTAGTCTGGGTCCCCATTCCTTCCCACTTGAACTATGGTAATAACCTTCTTGTTGGCTTTGCTAACAAGTCTTTTCTTACTCCAATGCTTCCTCCACTTGGCTGGCAAAATACTTTTTCTAGGGCCCAGGTCTGGTCATGTCACCCCCTACTCAGTAAACTCCCGGGTCTCATTATTATCTCCAGGATCAAATACAAAATTTTCTGTTTGGCATTTAAAGCCCTTTATAACCTGCTCTCTTGTTATCTTTCTGGTCTTCTTATATCTTATTCTCCATTATATACACACGCCACAATCCGGATCAGATATACTGATCTCCTTGCCCATCATCTTGACTCTGTGCCTTTTTTTTTTCTTTTTAAATCCTTACCTTCTATCCTGGAATCAATACTAAGCAATCACTTCTAAGGCAGAAAAGCAGTCAATGCTAGGCAATTCCCATTAGGTGACTTGCCTAGGGTCACATAGCTAGGAAGTATCTAAGGCTAGATTTAAACCAGGACATCCAGTCTCCAGGCCCGGCTCTCTAGCCACTGAACCACCCAACTCCATGTATTTCCACTGGTTGTCCCCCTTTCGTAGAACACTCTCACTCTTCATTTTTATCTTCTGGTTTCCTTGGCCTTCTTTAAACCTTAGATCAAATTATACATTCTACAAGAGCCTTTAATGTTCTGTACCTCCCATCCCCCATTTCTAGTCTATTCTTTCTGAGATTATCCTTCTTTTCTACTTAATATGCCTTGTATTTGCATTTTTTTGGCATGCTGTCTCTTCTATTTGAATGTGAGCTTTTTGAGTGCAGGCATCATATTTTTATCTTTCTTTGTATTTTTAATGCCAGGCATAGTCCCTAGCATATAATATGTACTTTAATGTTTGTTGAATGACTCCCTGATAAATAAATCTATAGGGATCAAAATACAAAGTTATTACATGTGTTCATCTGGAATGACAGGCATAACGTTCAGTTCCTCTCTAGGAGTAAGTTAAGCTATTTTAGAAGCTTAATTTGGTCCTAAGGAAATGTCATGTTGTCTAGCAGCATTCCTTCACTGCACTGAAAATTCAACATTTTCTGTGGAGGAATGAAAGCTCTTTGAATTTCTGAATTGTCTTGTGCAAATTTACAGAAATCTGTTCCCTCCTCTAAAAGTCTCAAATCAAACTGTAGCTCATGGAAAAATACTTGTCAACTTTTGCAAGAATGTTCTTAATTTTAATGAAGCATCTTTCAAAAACAAGCTAGAAAATCAAGTCACTAGTGGTTTTTAAGGCACACATTATTCTGGAGTTGGGTACATATATAGTATTGAAAACACTTAATGGTGGAGGGGATGGGGTTGTTGAGAGGAAAGTGGGATCCTGGTCTCAAATTAGAATTGCCTCAGAGCATTTGTAAAAGTTCTATTGGTGGCATATATTCATACATCCATGTATTTAAAAGCTCAAATTTAACGAGCACTCAAAAAAGAAAACATTTACACAAAGAACAAAAAAGAGCACTGCATGTGAGACCAGAGATCTCTGTTACGTAAAACTTGCTTAAAAAAGATACGTAATAAATGCAACATGTTGCTTTCAAAGCTATCCCATTTGTCAGTGTTTCCTCTGGCTTCCTCTCCTGTGTCTTTCCTAGAAAAGACTCCAATGACCCTTTTCTTTCCTCTCTCTTTTTAGCTATACTATTGCTAGCTCCCCTCTCTCCTCTTACTCTTGGCAATTATTCAGAATAACCTGAAAAAAAATTCAATCTTTGTAACAGATAAACATAGTTAAGCAAAAAACATATACTTATTTGTCATGTAAAAAAATACACATTTTCTTATACTCCTTGTGTCCATCCCCTTTGTTAGGAGTCAGTCAATTAGTGAATATTTATTGAGCACTTACTATGTGCCAGGCATAATGCTAAGCACTGGGAATACAAAGAAAGACAAAAGAGAGTCCCTGCTTTCAAGAAGCTCATGGTGGGAAACAACATGGAAATGTTTTTGTATGGGTAAGAGATATACAAGATAAATTTGAAAAAAAAAACAACAAGAGAAGGAAGACATTAGAATTAAGGGGGAATCAAGAGAGGCTTTCTTTCTTTCTTTTTTTTAAACAACCCTTACATTCCATCTTGGAGTCAATACTGTGTATTGGTTCCAAGGCAGAAAAGTGGTAAGGGCTAGGCAAAGGGGTCAAGTGACTTGCCCAGGGTCATACAGCTGGGAAGTGTCTGATACAGATTTGAACCCAGGACCTCCCATCTCTAGGCCTGGCTCTCAATTTACTGAGCTACCCAGCTGCCCCCAAGAAAGGATTTCTTTAGAAGACCAGATTTAAGCTAGATCTTAATGGCAGCCAAAGAAACCAAGAGGCAGGGCTGAAGACGGGGAACAGTCAGTGAAAGTGCCCAGACATGGAGAAGCCAAGAGGTCAGCATCACTGTATATGGAGTATATGGGGAAGTAGGTAAGCTATAAGAGCTCTGGAAAGATAGAAGGAGGAAGGGTTTGGACATCAAAAAGGATTTTCTATTTGATCTTAGAGGTGATAGGGAGGCAGTGGAGTTTGTTGGGGTGAGAGGGTGACGTGTAGGGGGAACTCTAGAGGGGTGAGCCTTCTGGCAGGCAGAATCACCAGCAGGCTAGTCCAGATGTGAGGTGATGAGAACCTGCACCCAGGAAGGTGGGAACGTCAGAGGAGAAAAGGGAGCATATTTGAGTGGTTTTCTGAAGTTAAAATTGACAAGACTTGGCAAAAGATTGGATATGGAGCATGAAAGTGAATGATTAAGACTCATTTCTAAGATTCATAAAGAGCTAATACTTCTTTTCCCTTTGAACTCTTCATTATGGAGTAAAAAGGGAGGCTGGCAAAGTTCACTTCCACTGGATATGGGAAGAGAATCGGCCTCATTTAAAAAATAATTCAATTAAGATAGTTACATGTTTCAGTGGATAGAGCACCAGTTCTGAATTTGGGAGGATCAAAATTCAGATCTGGCTTCAGATACTTCCTAGCTATGTGACGTTGGGCAAGTCACTTAACTCCAGTTACCCAGTATTTACTGCTTTTCTGCCTTGGAAATGATACTTATTATTGTTTCTGAAAGAGAAGGTGAAGCTTTTTTAAATTGAATTTCATAGGTTGATAACAGAAAATACAGAGATATAAAAACCTTGATTTTTCTCCCCTACATTTTAAGTGGGTATATTAGGGCAAACTAAGTGGCACAATGAAAAGAGCACTGGACTTAGTGGCAGAAAGACCTGAGTTCAAATTTGACCTCAGAAACTTCCTAGCAGTGTGTCTCTAGACAAGTTCCTTAACTTCTGTTTCCTTCAGTTTCCTCATTCATAAAAAGTTAGATCATGGTAGCATTTGTCTCTTAGGATAATTTTTTGAATCAAATGAGATAATGAATTTTAAATGATTAACACAGTGTCTGGCACATAATTGTGTATAAATGTTAGATATTATCATTTCTCTTAAGTAATCTCCAGGTATTAACTTACAAGGAGTTTCTTGGGTGGGAATGTCACAAGTAACAAAGAAGCTTGTGTGGGTCATATGGAAGGGGTAAAATGGAGAGGCCTTGGTAACAAATTGGATATAGGGGCATGAGAGAGAGTCAGGATTTGAGGATGGCACCTAGGTGGTAACCCTGGGCAACTGAGAGGATGGTGGTACCCTTGACAGGTTTTTTTGGAGGAAGAAGATGAGTTCAATTTTAGACATGTTGATTAAGATTTCTACAAGTCATTCAATTCAAGATAGCCTTTGGCAGTTGAAGTTGTGAGACTTGAAGTCAACAGAAAGATTAGGACTGAACAAATACATTTGAAAATCATCAACATAGCAATGCTATATGAATCCATGGAAGCTCAGGAGAACGTTGAATGAAGTTAAATAGAAGTAGAAGGACAGATGGCCCAGAATAGAGCCTTGTAGGACATATACGGTTAACTACCGGTCATGGGTCCAATGAAGATCCAGGAAAAGAGACAGAGAAGGAACCGTCAGATAAGTTGGAGAATCAGAAGAATATTATACTGAAAATCTAGAAAAAGGAGAGTTTCAAGGAGAGGAGGGTGATTGACAGTGTTAAAGAGTGTAAAGAGGTTAAGAAGGATACAAATTGGGGAAAGGTCCTTAGAGTGGGCAACTAAGAGACTATTTGGAACTTTAGACAGAGTAATTTAGGATGAATGATAAGGGTGGACAGCAGACTGCAGAGTTAAGAACAAGGAAATGGAGACACCATGGAGGGGAGGGAGGAGACAAATGAGACAATAGCAAGCTCTGATAAATAGATCAAGGGAAGGGAAAATAGGCCTGTTTGTTGAAGATAAGCAAGAAAGTAGGGATAACTGAGGGTCAGTCTGCTGAAGAAGAAGGGGTGGGCTAGAAACATATACAGAGGAGAGTTTGCCTTGGCAAAGAGAAGACCCACCTCATCACGTCAGACAGGTGAAGGAGAAGATAGTGGCAGAAGGCATTCGGGTATTGAGGAGGAAAGGAGACAAGGAAATTCTCAGGGAATAACCTCCATTTTAGAATATTTCATTTGTGATCTTTTGGTCATACTTGGTTATTGACTGATCAGAATTTTTATGTCTTTCAAAGTTGTTTTTCTTTACAATGTTACAATGTAATTATGGAAATTATTCTGCTCTGCTCACTTCACTGTATCAGTTCATACAAGTCTTCCCAAGGTTTCTCTAAACGGTCCTTTGCATCCTCTCTTCCAGAGCAGTACTATTTCTTTACATTTATATGCTTTTTCTTATTTGACTATTCTCTGGTTTATTGACTTTGTTTCCAGGTTTTTGTTCCAACAAAATTATTGCTATGAATGCCTTTATACACAGGAATCTCTCCCCCTTGTCATCTGTCTTTTGGAGGAATATGAGTGACTTGTTTTTTATAGTACAATTACTTCCCAAAATTCTGCCTTTACCTCCCCTTTTTCCTTGTAACAAAGAAAAACAATTAAATAAAAATTAATGACAAAATTAGTGTCTGTCAGTATTGTGCCCCTGTAGTTCCTCCCCATATCCCGAGGGAGAAGGGAAGACTGTGTTTCACCTCTTTTATGGGACAAAGATTGTTCATTACGATGAATTCCTTGGTTTCAGGTTGGCTAGTGAGTAACATAGAAACAAAGGGAAAAGACATACTAAAGGAAAAATAGGGCAAAAAGGGAGGAAATAGAGGAAGTCATGAAGAAAATATTATTTAGCCACAAATATGGAGATGGGAAGAACTAACATCTAAAGACACTTAACATTTTTAAAATAGCTATGTATTTTAAATTAATGTATGTTTTCTATTTTAGATCTCTGTAAAAGCCAATTTAGGCGTTTGATCTTTATTTAGAAAAGGACTAGTTGGCAGTATTAAGCCTCTGAGATATGCTACAAATGTATGGCATATTTACACTGAAATTTAAATAGCAGGTCAGTTTTTTTCCTTAAGATTTAAGTCTTGTTCAAAGGTAGCATTGGTATTCTGCAAACCTTATACATCATTCGTAAATGTAGTGGCATGGTAGAAGGGGTAGACAGGGCTTTGTTAATGACATATATGTTCTTTTGTCCAGTATTTCTTCTGTTCAGAAGTGATACTATTTGCATTTCAGTACATATTATGCAGTTTGCAACAAATATAAATAACTATTCCGAATAGTAAAATTGGATAATACATGCAGATAACTGAGTCCTTGTGGGCCCCTTAGTATTTAATAATAACTTTTCTTGAACCCTTGCCATAGGCAAACAGATTGCTTATGCAATCTTTGACTTTCCAAATGTCTCTTTGGGGATCAATAAAGGGTTTTTCTAGACTGCTAACTTCATCTCCCTTTAAGAATATTAGTTTAAAAGACTCTTCGAATTAAAGCAACCTTGCAAAGATTCACTCAGCCATGACTGATGCTTGGGCGAGTAAGAAAGAAGTTAGATTTTACTTCACTTCTCATGCATGGGACTAATTAGTATGGAAAGTACCAAGTGAAAATCACTTGATAAACTGGTTTAAGAAATCCCAGTCTTTGTCTTGTTTCTGATTTTTAGACATACATTTGTATATATGTACATATACACATATATATGTAGTACCTAGATTGAATTTTCTCTTAAGATAGATATTCCTGGGGGCAGCTAGGTAGCTCAGTGGAATGAGATCCAGGCCCAGAGATGGATGTCCTGGGTTCAAATATGGCCTCAAACACTTCTTAGGTGTGTGACCTTGGGTAAGTCACTTAACCCCCATTGCAATCAATCATAGTATCCATTCTAAGACAGAAGATAAGGGTTGAAAAAATAGATATTACTTACATAAGTCATTACTAAGGGAGATTGCTTTAGTTTCCTCCATTTTCAATTAAAACATAAAGTTTTATTTGCAAATACCTTTGTAATTTTGGTGGAAACATGGAACTGTTTTTAAAAATCTGGCAATATTATACATACTATAACTACAAGCAAATCCCTGTTAGAGCTATTATATTTGTATTTCCTCTCTCTCTCTCTCTCTCTCTCTCTCTCTCTCTCTCTCTCTCTCTCTCTCTCTCTGTTCCTCTCCTTCCCCTCTATTTCTCCCTCTTTTCTTTATAATATATAATATACACACATGAAAAAGGGACAGAGACAGAGACAGCTGCAGTGACAGAGACAAGTGTAGTGGATAGTGTTCTGCACTTGGAGTCAGAGTGCAAATATTTTTTTCAAATGAATCACTTAACCTTTTAAATTCAGTTTCTTCATCTCTAAAATGGGTATGATAATAGTATCTAACTATTCACACATTTTTTTTTAAGGCAATGGGTATTAAGTGACTTGCCCAGGGTCACATAGGAAGTGTCTGTGACCAGATTTGAAACTAGGACTTCCTGTCTCTAGTTCTGACTCTCAATCCACTGAACCACCTGGCTACCCCCTATCCACATTATTTTAATGCCAGATGACATAAGCAAAGTATTTCTATATTGTATAAATGGTAACTATTTTACACACACACACACACACACACACACACACACACACACACACACACACACATGATTTTAAGAATTGTCAAGTGTTTTATATAATCAATCTCATTTAATAATTTGAGATTTCCTATTTAAATAAATTTGTGGATTTTTAACTTGTCAAAATTTGGTTCAGAATAGTTTCGCTTGTTTGACTCTTTAAACTTCCTGGTATTGCCAAATTATTTATTTTGCATAATGATAAAAAACACTTATACTGAAGAAAATGCATCTGAGGATATAAATGAAATTCATTTAAACTGGGATGGATTTGCAATGATCTGGTTGTACTTACAGGGGACCTTCCATGATTGGTTTATTGATTTTTGACCAATAAGAAGAGAAATTTTTGTTCATGTGATCAATTTCAAACAATTTCCCATGTTTCTTTATATTGACTGACTATACACACACACACACACACACACACACACACACACACACGTGCACACACACTTTATGGAACTGACAAAGGACACAAAGATAATCCTATCAGCTTTCTATGCCGGATCCTCATCATGTAGTGATGTTCTAAACTCCCTCTTTCAGAGTGAGCCAGGCTACATTTCCCCTCAGGCTTCTGGGGTACCCCTGAGAGTTTAGAATTATCTTTCTCTAATACTATTGATTCAAGTCACCATTCCTGTGTTCCCACCACTGTTAACCATCAATACTTAGTGTTCTAGTTCCATTTAACCAATTAAAACCAATTAGCTTCCAAAGAGATACTTCTTTTGTGGATACAAAACATTTCCCTCTCACTCCTAAAGACACACACACCCTTACAAAACTTTGGTCCCTAAGAAGAGTGGACTCCGATTTCACAATGCCTTTTCCCCTACTGGTATGACATAGAGCCTGCTTGAGTTTTGTGGCTGAGTCCAGAAGATTGCTCATTTGGACCTTGATGCTGGTCTTCCTGACTGAAAAATCTGGCATGGGCTCTGGTTCCAGATTTCCTCGTGTCTTCCAGATCTCCTAGCCTTATATTAGCTGGTGGTCTTGAATCAGCTCACAAGGTCACCACCATTTCCAACCTCCTTCCCTTAAAACAGGGAGGACAAGCACAGAGTCAAAGAACAGACAATTATATCCCTGGGCCAAGTGTCAACATTGCTGATCATTGTCTCTCATGGGAATGCAGTCAGGGAGAAAAAAGAACCTCAGTGACAGAGGGACAATCTCTGGCTGAGCAGTGCCTTTTTAGTGCGCCCCATTTCCAGTAATATGTCATTTAACGATGTCTTTGTCAAATGTTTGGCAGATTTCAACCTACTAAAGAATACAAGCTCTAAACTGAATACCTTTATCATCAGTCCTCTGGAAGTGTGGCTGGTCATTTATTTCATTGATCAATATTCTTAAGTCATCCAAACTTGTATTTCTTTACAGTGTTCTGCTTTTAGTTACTTTGCTCTGCATCAGGGAATGAGCATCAGGTTCTCTGAAACCATACCTTCTGTTATTTCTCAAGGAATATACTATGCCCTCATATTTATTTATATATCATTTTAAGCCATTTCCCCATTGATGAGCACCCTTTTTGTTTCCAATTTTTTCTTTTGCTACCTTAAAAATCGCTTCTATAAATATATTTCTACCTATATAAATGTTTTCTTTCTTTCACTCTTCTTAGTGGTTAGGCTGGCTCAGAGCACATGCGCAGATCAGTGACTTTTGGGCAGGTGTCCAGATTGCTTTTCTGAATGACGCGGACCATCACAGCTCCACCAACTCAGAGAGCCAGTCTTCTAATCTTCTCACAAGGAACTGAAATACTCCTCAAGGGGAGATGATCACTACATTTGTAATTCTCAATTGACTTAATGCTGCCGAATTAACTACTCTTTATAGATCAGTCAAAATAAATAAATGATTTCCTGTTATTTTGGGATACAAAAAGAATACAAAAAAGATAAATGGTCCCCATACATGACCTCATGAATTTACAATCTAATAGAAGGTATATCACATGAGTACATATAAGTTTAGGAAGAGGCAGAATTTAATAGGGCCAAAGGAGAACACAAGACTAAATATGCAGATAAAATCTGAGGCAGAAAGATCATTTTCTTCACACACTTGATGAGGACATAAAAATGGAATTGGACCTTAAGGAAAGAGAAGGTTTTCAAAAGGCTAAGAGGAGTCATGGTTCTGTGCTGGGTATGGAAGAGGACCCACACAATTTTATCAAAGTGAGAGGATACAGAATAAGATCAAGGAACTTGTAAGCAATCCAGTATAGGTAAAATACTGGTTGCATGAAGGGGAGATGTATGATGATTAAGGCTGAGAAAGGAGGTTGGACCTGGACTGTGGAAAGCCTCAAATACCAGGATAAGGAGCTTATACTTTATCCTATGGGCAACAAATGTCAAGTATTATGCTTGGGTGTAAGAAAAAAATTAGCTTTTTAAATATAAGATGGGGAAGGCACAAATAGATGCAAGCTTAGCATGAATCAATGATGGAATGGTAGCCAAAAAAGATAAGGTGATCATGGACTGCATGACTGTATTGGGAGGAGCATAACTGCCAAAATAGGGAGATAAAAACCCAATTAGGTGGCACAGTGGATAGGGTGATGAACTTGGAGTCAGGAAAACTTGAATTCAAACCTTGCATCAGTCATTAACTATATGACTCTGGGCAAATCTTTTAACCCATAGAAACAACTATATTGTTTACCACCCCATCCTATCTCTCATACCAGAAATAGAGGCCAAGGACAACATCAAGATTAGCAGAGACTGGGGCAGCTGGATGGCTCAGTGGATTCAGAGTCAAGCCCAGAGATGGGTGGACCTGGGTTCAAATCTGACCTTATATACTTCCTATCTGTGTGTCCCTGGGCAAGTCACTTAACCCCCATTGTCTAGCCCTTATCATTCTTCTGCCTTGGAACCAGTACACAGTATTGATTCCAAGACGGAAGGTAAGGGTTTAATAAAAAAACTATATATATCCAATACTTCCTCTTAGAGAATCATAGAAATCAAGATTTGGAAAGGACTTCAGTAGTTGTCTTGTGGTTCTTAGGGTTGTTATTAAAATAAAATGAAATACCAAGTTAATTTTTTTCAGATTCAAATGCAACCTATTATAATTACAGAAGTCCCATTGTATTCTGTCCATGTCAGATTACATCACTGGTATTGATGATTCAGATTTGGGCATCATGGTTGAAGAAAGACATCAATAACCTGGAAAGTGTCCATAGGAGGCCAACCAGGATGGTGAAAGACTTTGGTTGAATTCATGATATGAGAATAGATAGAAGGAACTTATACTCTGCTAGAGAAAAGGAGGGGTTGGGAGAAGGTGGCATGATAGCTGATTTCAAGTATCTGAAGGGTGATCAGTGGAGGAGGGATCGCACTTGTTCTATTTAGCCTCACGAAACAGAACTAGCACAAATGAGTGGAAATCACAAAGGGGCAAATATAGGTTTGATGTCAGAAAAAAAAAAACCCCAAACAACTTCCTAGCAATTCAAGATATCCAGAGGTGACACGTACCCAAATGAGAGATGCTGAGTTTCTCATTCTGGGAGGTTTTCCAATAGAGGCTGAATGGTCACTTCTCAGGTATTGATGTAGAGCTACCTTTCGTTTCTGTTTTTTATAAGACAACAATTGAAGTCCTTTTCAAATCATGATTTCTATGATTCTCTAACAAGAAGTATTGAAAAATTCTTAAGTAGGGAAGGGAGATGATCAAACATGTATTAGGAAGATTATTTTAATAGTTGAGCGAAGGTGGAGAATTCAAAGAAAGTCAGGGAGAACAGATATTGTAAAAAATAGACTCGAACTCTGGACTTCAATCCCCACAAGCCTTTGCTCCACTTCCCCAGAATGCTTTGTAATCTCACGGAATTCTGACGTGGGCCGAGATCAAGAAGATATTTAACCTGATTGCAAAGGTTTTTGAGCGCTCTCCTTTTGGACTTCCGTTTTGGAGCAGACGTGGCTCTTTCCATAATGTAGGTGAGGTCTTGTCTAGGCCTCTGGCCTAGGCACGTGTTTTTTCTTATTCTGTATTTTCTTTAATCCTTAACTTTTAATAACCCTCTAAAATATAATACTCCCTGCAGAGAGAAACTAATTTCTACCTGCCTCCGATGCCTCAGTCTCCCCTAAATTTTAATCTTTACAATATGGTACTATTAAAAGAGTTCGGCAAATAGGTGGGAGGTCCTGGGTTTAAATTTGACCTCAGACAGTTCCCAGCCATGTGACCCTGGGCAAGTCACTTAACCCCCATTGCCTTGCCCTTACCACTCTTCTGCCTTGGAACCAGTACACGGTATTTATTACAAGATGGAAGGTAGGGGTTTAATTTAAAAAAAATAATTTTGAGGTAGGATGGTTGTGGTGTGAGTGGGGAAGTGGAGACAGATACAACAGAGTCAGAGATTTTCTTCAAAGCTCAGCTCAGGTACAACCTTCTATTTGAAGTCCTTCATGAATCTTGCAGCTGCCAAATATATCTCCCTCAGATTATCTCATATTTGTTTTCTACATCTTCCTTTCCTTTGATGTTTTCATTGCATTTATTAGTGGTGATAATAATAACTACTCATATTTGCATACAATTTCTATCTTACATGTGCACTGTGGGAGAGCCTGGCATGGTAGATGATTGCATTGATAGAGAAAAGGAGATCTGAGTTTAAATTCTGTCTCTGACGCATGCTAGACTAGACTCAGCTCAAATCCCACATTTTAGATGTGAAAGCAGAGAATAAGCAAATCAAGCATTTTAGAAAGGACTGTCTAGAGGTATTGAGCCAGATGAATTGGAGAAAGGAGAGACTGGAGGTGGGAGGAGAAGCTAGGAGTCTATTCACCTCAACAATCAATAGAGGAGAGCCTGGTTTATAAGTATCCTAATTCTTTTTCAAGACTAAGGAAGGTACTTCTTCCATGTAGTTTTCCCTGCTTACTCCAGTTAATTGATTTATTTTTTGTACTCTTTCCCTCTCAACTTCCCTTGTGTTTAATGATTATGGTACAATTATTTTTACTTGTGTTGTATGACATGCTATGAGGAAAATGTAAGTTCCCTGAGGGTAGGGAGCATTATTTTTGTTTTTGTCTTTCCAGAATTTAGTACAATGCTTTGTACTTAGGAAGTGATTAATAAATGATTTTATTTTTGACTGAACCCATTATTCTATCAGCACTGAGAGCTCCCAATGAGGGTTAAGGCTTGAAGCCAGGTCTTGATGACTCGGAGGTCAACTCTAGCTGCTCTCCTCCTCAACAATACCTTTCAAAAACTGTCAAATTGAATTCAGTTGAAGTGTGCATTGAAAATAACCTGAATCTGAAGGGTGTTTTGAATTCAGAAATGACGTGTCAAATTCCTAGAAGAGGCTGTAGAGTTGGACTGAGAAAAGGTTGTGCAATTTCACTTAGAAAGTTCATAGAGTCATTTATACTTCTCATTCGGGGTGCAAATCAGGAAGGTAATCTAGTCCAGGACTTCTTAATCTTTATGTGTGTGTATGATATGTGTATGTGAGTGGGAGATGAACACTGAATGAAACTAATGGACCCCTTTAAAAACTTTTAATTGAATAAAATAAAATATGTACAATTACAAAGGAAACATGTTACATTGAAATATACTTATGAAAATGTTTAGAAAAACCATGGTCTCTAGCTTAAGAACTCCTGTTCTAGTCTAATCACAAACTTTTACAGATGAGGAAACTGAGACCTAGGAAGACAAGTGGTTGGGCTATAGTAAGAAAAACAGTTTGGTCCAAACCCCTTTCAGATTTTCACTAATGATTTGTGGCCAACATGCCAGAGAGATCGCTGGGACAGGAGCAAGAACACTCTCTACCATACCCCACTAGCTACCTGTGATGACACAGGTAGGACAGGTGTCCTTAATCTGATGTCTGAACTTCATTAAAAAATTTTGATATCTGTAGTTCCATGTCATTGGTTTCATTTGTAATCCTGTGTATTTTATTTTATGCTTTAAAATATTATTTTGAGGAGTGTTCCTGGATTTCACGAGAATTCCAAGACAAACTGGTTAAGACAAAAGAGATTAAGAACCTCTGACTGAGTTAGATCTTTGAGAGAACAATTTTAGTATTAGTAGCAAGCAAAACAACCACCATAACACGCAAACTAAAACCAAAATAAGAACTCAGGAGATTATGGAGAGGGGGGATGATGAGGAAATGCAGCCAGCAAATGTGGCTCCCTCATAATAGGAGCTTGGTACCAAACAGGAGATGGCAGGAAGTTAAAGTAGAATGGGCACTAAGTTAAAGGGAATATTTTTTTCCCCATCTTTTAAAGAGAGACCAATGCATTTTTTAACACAAAAGAAAATGAGATAGTGGAGAAAATGCAAAGTCTAAATACTGTTTTACTCTGTCTTCTTGGCATCTTGTAAGTTTTTTTTTTAAATGAGGCTAACAATTATTGAGTTCCTTGAGAGTTTTTTGATTTCCTTTGATACTAGCTATGACACCTGAAGTTCCAATTGTTTTGATCCCCTTTGATCTTCCTTGTCTCCTTTTCATTCTCCACTCTAGCATTTTGAGATCTTCAAATGAAAATGAAAACTAAAAAGTTAACACTCAGTGTGTAATAACTGTGATTATTATTAGTTCCTAGAGTAAGACTGTGTCTGCAGTGTGGAACTGTTTGCAATTATCTCTAATTTTGTCTGAACAGTTTTTTAAAAAGTGTGACTCAACAAGGAAATATCTCCTTTGTCTTCTCTGAGGGAGCACTTCCTGGTGGTCCAGACCACTAGACTACTCCCAGTACTGAACCCCTTTTTATACTTTTGACATTCACTTTAAGATTCCAAACTCATCTTACTGCAGTGTCCAATTACCACATCATTTAGAGAGGGAACTCTAAGGTAGCACTGAATATCGGGACCCTCCTTTCCTTGAAATTCATGGTCCTGAGCTCCATCTTTATAGCTACGATGGGATATGAGCCAAAGGGATACTATGTGGTAAGGGTATGAGGACCAACTACCAAGTTTGAATATTTGATTATTTGACCATCTTGATTTTAGAACTAAATATCTTTTTAGAAAAACAGAACCAAAAAACTATGATGGCAGAATAACATAAGGGTCTCTTATAGGCATTCAATGAAATGGGAAAAGTAGAGATACTCCTTCCCTTGTCATCCCTTCCTATAACCATTACTCTCCACTGCTATATCTTTTGCTAGTTATCAGAAATTTAGAGAAAAAGGAATGAGGAAAGATGTCATGTTAATAGACTTCATCTTTTGATCTCACAGGGAAAGGTCTTTTTCTAAGAGCCTTGACCTTGACCTCCTTAAAAGGCACAAAGGTCCAACACGTATCTTTGAAAAGCTACATTTAAATTTAAATTTTTAAAAATTCATTGAAGCCAGTAAAAACCTGCTTCTCAAAACACCCATCATCAATCTTTCAGGTTCAGGATAACTGATGGGAAAAGAAGAGAAAATGAGGGAAACCCATAAAAGAGCTGCATGTGTATTTTTCACTGTATAACTTTATAAATACCTTTTCTCTGTGTCCCACAAAATTCAAAGAAAAATTATTGAATAGTATCATGATTTTCTAAGGGTGGAATGTTAAGTTGCAAATACAGATGTAACTTGCAGAATGAATTCTTCATTATTATAAACAAGGAAGCAAACTATTAAAGCATTAGAAAGATTTTAAGTGCTCCAAGTCATCCAATGTATCTGTTAGCTCCTTTGGATCCATTACTTGCCCTCTTGTGGCTTTCACTTAATAGTGTCATGACATCACATATAAAAAAATTCAACAAACACTCATAAAACTATGTTTAGTCCATCGTACTGCACACTTTTCTCCCCAGAGGTGTGATTTCAAAGACGTGGAGAACCCCTGCTAGCAAGCCCTTTTTATGACTATTCTACAATTTAGCATCTTGGAACATTGGTTGGGGACATTGAGAGGTAGCTGCCTTGCCTAGTGTCACAGAGCTGGTATGTGTCAGGGGA
Source organism: Monodelphis domestica (assembly GCF_027887165.1). NCBI lineage: Eukaryota > Metazoa > Chordata > Mammalia > Didelphimorphia > Didelphidae > Monodelphis > Monodelphis domestica. The sequence continues at coordinate 291,240,367 of NC_077231.1, forward strand.
AGGATTTGAACTCTGGTCTTCCTGATTCCACAATCAGCTGTTTCTACTAGAGCATATTCTAGTATGCACAAACAAAATGAAATCAGGGCTTCTTCCTCCCCCCCCCCCAAAGAACTTCTATTCTATTGGAGTTGGAGGGTGGATGATACAATCTTTAAATAGATGAGTGATCATTTAATATTCCTGGCTAATCAACAAATATCAAATAATTTAAATGACTATTAAAAAAAACTCAGAAGCATTCCAAGGCTGTAGAGTAGCCAGGGATATAGGCAATTGAGGTTAAGTGATTTGCCCAGGGTCACAGAGTAAAGAAGTATCTGAGGCCATATTTGAAGTTGGACCATCCCATCTATAAGGTAGGTTCTCTATCCAATGAGTCACTTAGCTCAATTTAAATGAACATTTGTTGCCTTCCAAATTAGTCTTGCATCAAGCCCATTAGGTCTTTAAAATTTATTTCACTTAAATAAGCATTTATTAAGTACCTACTTAGGCAAGTTACTGAGAAAAAAAAAACACTTAAGGATACATAGCTCTCAACCTGCAGGGTGAGACTTACATTCTATTGAGTATAGGAAGGGACAGCTTGTAAAAGCTAAATAAATATAAGGTAATTTGAAGAGTACTAATTAGGGAAATCAGTAAAAGCTTCCCATTGTCAACATCACTGGACATTTTTGTTGAAGAATCCTATGAGGAAGAAGAGAATAGGCAAGTATGATCTTGGTCTGAGCACAGCTGGCACAGGAACATTGAGTAGATTTCATGGAGATCACAAATTAGTGAGCTTGGCTTGAGGGTAGAAATATGTGATGGAGAATGATATGAACTAAGTCAAGAAAGGTAAGATGGAGCCAGATTGGGGAAGGACTTTAAAAGGCCAACCTCAAAAATGTGTATTTTACTATCACCCCATTTATCTTAGTCCCTAATCCATAATTATTAACTTTTGGTAATAGCTATCTGATACCTGAACACTTCTATGACTCTTTACTTTGCCTCCTAAGCCAGTGATGGGCAACCTTTTGAGCTTGGTGTGTCAAAATTCATAAAAAAAAAATGAGCATAACTTGGGTGGTGTGTCACTTCAAGGAAAAAAACCATAATTTTGCAATATTTGTAGTTTAAATAACAAAAATTTATAATTGTAATATATGACTGTATATAATAAACCAAAAACTAATTATTTAACTTACTTGCTTAGTGACTTCTTTGTTCTTCTGTCAGTTGATTTCTTTTGTTGGTCTTGATACTATTTAACTTGTGTGGGGTGTTGTGAACTAAGATAAGTGAGGGGGAGGGGGAATTCTTTAACTAACCTGCCTATTAGTGACTTTTTTGTTGCTGAATTTTATTGATTAAATCTTCAATTGAAGGTTGGTATTTGTACACTTCAAACCCAAGCAAGTGCTACTAACTTCATCTGTCAATTTCTTTTGTTCAATTTCTTTTGTTGGTTTTGATATTATATAATGTTGAGAATAAGGTCTCACAAAAGTATATAGAGGGAAAAACTGGGAGTAAAGCCATTGCTATATTTTTCAGGGTGCTAAAAGTGTCTGGTAATTGGTTCCAGGCATTCCTCCATTGCACATGGGCCAGACCCCCATCCAGTCTTCCTTCAGCTGGGCCCTGGCCTGCCTCACCCCTCCCCAGTCAGCTGACTCTGCGGCACCACAAGAGCAGCAGCTGCTGCCCACTAGCCTGCCTGCCCTCAAGCTCTCTGTCTGCATGTGGGCTCCTCCTCCTCACCCCATGGGAGCCCCACACGCCCTAGCAGCCTGGCAAGTGCTGCCCACCACCCACCGATCAGCCCCTGCCCCCATGGCCAGCATGTGGAGTAGCCCTCCCCCCTGGGCCAGCTGGGGCATGGCCATGGCCAAGGCTATGGGCACATGGCGACTGTGTGTCACTGAAAATGGATACACATGTCAGGACTGACACATGTGTCAGACTCATCATCATAGTCCTAAACCAATCTTACCTTCATTCTTCCTTTTAGTTCTAGTTTTCATACACAATCATGCCAAAGATAATAACAATGAACCAATATTGCACAAATATATTGACAGATGCTCATTGCTTTTTTTCTTTCTCTTTTCAGCTCTTGAGTCAGGGAAGGGTAGTAGGAATACAGTGACTGTAGTTAGGATACAAGATGATCAATAGTCCAACCATTTATATTACTATAGTGACTGAGATGAAATCATTGATTATTATGTTTTGTTCAAGGAAGAAAAAGCAAAGTTTTCTGACTGCTTGAAAAGAGGAGGAGAAATGGAGGGAGAGAGAGAGAGAGAGAGAGAGAGAGAGAGAGAGAGAGAGAGAGAGAGAGAGAGAGAGAGAGAGAGAGAGAGAGAGAGGGAAGGAAGGAGGAAAAGAGAAAGATGAGAGATGGAGTCTCCAAAATTCTGAGGCTAGATGTTTGATCAGGTTTGTTCTTCATAGGCAGGTGTTTACAAAGGAACCAGAAAGGGTAGGATTGGAATATAGGCAATTGGGTATAGGCATTTGAGGAAGGGTTTAGAGAGGAATTAGATATTTGCAATGTTAGGTTTTGGTCAGATGAATTGACACATATAAATAATTTTAAAAATTGTAAAGTGCTATATAAAATAAAGTGCTACTTGTGATGATGGTAATGGTGTAACCATTAGACACTGTCAAGACAAATATAATATTGAATATCCATGAAGAGGTCATATATAGAAATTTCCACAATAGCCTTCAATATAGACATATGTACAATTAACTATAGGAAAATATTTTTTAGTTTACTGTCTCATTTTTAAAATTATACTGTTAATACATATCAACAGTATTGACAAGTGGTAATTCTAGACTATTCTGGAAGACCTCAAGAAAGGAGGAGAGAAAACTAATGATCTCTGGAGGGGAGACAGGCTATCCTAGTTTAGATTAAGTTTTCTTATACTAAAACTTTTATTTGCTTGTCTGAAACTTTAATCATTCCTACTATTGCTCTCTGGAATCATACAGAAAAAGAACAATCCCTGGTGGATCCTGGAGGATAATTAACATGGCTCTTTTTAGACTCACTATTTTCACTTACTCTTTTGTTTGTTTGTTTGTTTGTTTGTTTGTTTAGACCCTTACCTTTCTGTCTTTTGAAGCAATGCTGTGTATTGGTTCCAAGGCAGAAGAGTAGTAAGGGCTAGGCAATGGGGGTTAGGTGACTTGTCCAGAGTCACACAGCTAGGAAGTGTTTAAGGTCAGATTTGAACCTAAGACCAACTCATCTCGTCTTGGCTCTTCATCCACTGAGCCACTTAGCTGCCCCTTTTCTTAGTCATGAATGGCATCTCTACAACTTTCATCATTCTGGTCACCCTCTCCATGGTCATCAGCATATGCCCTTGCTAAAATGTGACTCCCAGAAGTGAACACAATATTGAAGGGAGAGAAAAAAAAGAAATAATGGGGTTAATGCTAATTGGGTCTCATCTAAAGAATTGACTGATGCTTCAAACTGACTCCATTCCAAGGAAATAAATTTTATTATAAGAGAATATGGTAAACAGAGTGGCAGCAGAGTAAGTAAGTAATTAAAGTAAGGAGGTAACCAGGTTTGGTAAGTAAAGGTAGAAAGTGAGAGAAAGTAAAGAATATCTGTAGGGGTTCTCAGGAATGATTTCTATCTTGATTAGTTACTAAGGAAGGGACCATTTGTTTAGGCAGTTGTTACCCTGTGTCTCCAGGAAACTGATGTCACTTTACCCATGGTCCACTTTGGTTTGCATGACTTTATCCAGAGTTCACTCTGCCCACTGGGGGAGCAAACTGAAATGCAAATGGAATGCTAATGATATGGTAAATACCCTAGGGCAATGTTAGGACACTTTTGCCTTATTCTGGGTAGACTCCAAGAAAGGCAGACTCTAAGCAAGTACAGGTGGTTCAGTTTCCCAGTCACACAGGACCAGGTTCAAACAATGCAAATTGAACATTGTTTGAACCTAGTGCTGTGTGACTGAGAAACTGAACTATCTGTATTTGCTGTCCAGAGACTCCCAAACAAGGACCTAGGCTATGTCTAAAGATTGATGTGAGGAGTTTTCTCATAATTGTGAATCTAAGCAACTCATATGTCTTATATGAAAGGTAGCCCCATTCTAATCAAGGCGTATTCATCGTTGTGATGGGGTCAGGGGGCGGTGGGGGGGTGTGGGAGGGGATGGTGGGGGAGTACTGGGCATGCCATCAGACTATGAGTATGTAGTTGGGCGGGGCAGGTCCAGGCCGTCAGGACGGCCTGAAGGCCTGGCCTTCGGGGACAAAGCGACAGGAAGGAAGGAAAAGAAGGAGGAGAAGCCGGAGGGGCGGAGAGCAAGAAGCCAAGAAAGAAAGAATCCTTCCCTTCCCTTCCCTTCCTCCCTTCCCTCCTCCTCCCTCCTTCCTCCCTCCCTCTTCCTCCCTCCTCCTCCCTCCCTCCCCCTCCCTCCCCTCCCTCCCTCCCTCCCTCCCTCCCTCCCTCCCTCCCTCCCTCCCTCCCTCCCTTCCTCCCTTCCTTCCTTCCTTCCTCCCTTCCTTCCTTCCTTCCTTCCTTCCTTCCTTCCTTCCTTCCTTCCTTCCTTCCTTCCTTCCTTCCTTCCTTCCTTCCTTCCTTCCTCCCTCCCTTCCTCCCTCCCTCCCTCCCTCCCTTCCTCCCTCCCTCCCTTCCTCCCTCTCTTCCTTCCTTCCTTCCTTCCTTCCTTCCTTCCTTCCTTCCTTCCTTCCTTCCTTCCTTCCTTCCTTCCTTCCTTCCTTCCTTCCTTCCTTCCTTCCTTCCTTCCTTCCTTCCTTCCTTCCTCCCTTCCTTCCTTCCTCCCTTCCTTCCTTCCTCCCTTCTTTCCTTCCTCCCTTCTTTCCTCCCTTCCTTCCTCCCTTCCTTCCTTCCTTCCTTCCTTCCTTCCTTCCTTCCTTCCTCCCTTCCTTCCTTCCTCCCTTCCTTCCTTCCTTCCTTCCTTCCTTCCTTCCTTCCTTCCTTCCTTCCTTCCTTCCTTCCTTCCTTCCTTCCTTCCTTCCTTCCTTCCTTCCTTCCTTCCTTCCTTCCTTCCTTCCTTCCTTCCTTCCTTCCTTCCTCCCTCCCTTCCTCCCTCCCTCCCTCCCTCCCTTCCTCCCTCCCTCCCTTCCTCCCTCTCTTCCTTCCTTCCTTCCTTCCTTCCTTCCTTCCTTCCTTCCTTCCTTCCTTCCTTCCTTCCTTCCTTCCTTCCTTCCTTCCTTCCTTCCTTCCTTCCTTCCTCCCTTCCTTCCTTCCTCCCTTCCTTCCTTCCTCCCTTCCTTCCTTCCTCCCTTCTTTCCTTCCTCCCTTCTTTCCTCCCTTCCTTCCTCCCTTCCTTCCTTCCTTCCTTCCTTCCTTCCTTCCTTCCTTCCTTCCTTCCTTCCTTCCTTCCTTCCTCCCTCCCTTCCTTCCTTCCTCCCTTCCTTCCTTCCTTCCTTCCTTCCTCCCTTCCTTCCTTCCTCCCTTCTTTCCTTCCTCCCTTCCTTCCTTCCTCCCTTCCTCCCTTCCTTCCTCCCTTCCTTCCTTCCTTCCTCCCTTCCTTCCTTCCTCCCTTCTTTCCTTCCTCCCTTCCTCCCTTCTTTCCTTCCTCCCTTCCTCCCTTCCTTCCTCCCTTCCTTCCTTCCTTCCTTCCTTCCTTCCTTCCTTCCTTCCTTCCTTCCTTCCTTCCTTCCTTCCTTCCTTCCTTCCTTCCTTCCTTCCTTCCTTCCTTCCTTCTTCCCTCCCTGCCCCTCTCTGTCTCTCTCTCTCTCTCTTCAAAGATACGAATGGTTTGCAGTATATATAATTTCACACTGTAAAATAAAATTCTTTATTATAAGTGGAGGAAATTTTAAGTGGCCTTTAAGATAGTGCCTTTTAAAATCCTCAATTATGCAATCTTAAAAGGGTTTTTAGAGCTAAAAACATGGCTTCCTTTTAGGTTGTTTTTCTCTGTAATGTTTTCATTGTATAAATTATTCTTCTAGTTATGTTCACTTCACTCTGCAACAGTTCATAAGGTATTCCCAATTTTCCTTGAAATTCCCCATTATGTTATTTCTCATGGCATAATGGAATTTCATTTTATTAATGTACCCATGATCTGTTTAACCATTCTTTAATAGGAGGACATCATCTTAGTTTACAAAATAATAATACATTCACATGCAGGAATAAAAGATCAAGAATCTCAAGAGTTATAAAAATTTTAAAAACTTGCTAAAGAAAGGTATCTCTCATTACCAGATATCAATCTGTACTACAAAGTTTCTTTTAAAATAATTTGTATTGGATTAAAAAAAAAAGAGGTCAGTGGAACCGATTAGGTATACAACACTACATAGCAATCACATTACAGAATTTGACGTTTCCCAGAGCCCAGTTACTGGGGGAGATTACTTGCTATATGTCCAAAACTCCTGAGAAAAGAGGACAAGGGTCTGTCAGAAATTAATATTTAGACCAAACCTTTATGTTAAATTAAAGAAACAAAGAAGAAATTCATTTCTTCATTTAAGAACAAGAGAATAGTTCATGACAGAATAAGAGAACCATATAAGGTCAAATGGATAATTTTGATTACATAAAATTAAAAATTTTTTTTCCCACAAACACATTTTGTATAGTTAAAATACAATATTGGAGAGGCTATGGGAAAACAGGTATCTTAATGCACAATTGTTGGATCTGTGAATTCTCGAAAATGTTTTGGAACCAAGCCCCAAAAGTTGTCTAAGCATCTATACCCTTTAATTCAACTATAGCAGTACTAGTTCTATACCCCAAAGAAATCAATGACTGAGAGCAAAGGATCTATCTATCTATCTATCTATCTATCTATCTATCTATCTATCTATCTATCTATCTGTCCGTCCATCCATCCATCCTTCCATCCATCTCTCTCTCTCTCTCTCTCTCTCTCTCTCTCTCTCTCTCTCTCTCTCTATCTCTCTATCTCCTCTATATTTGTAACATTTTATCTGGTATATAAATCTAAAATGAAATATTATTCCACCATCAGGAATAACAAACATGAAGAATTCAGAGAAACATTGGAAAAGTAGCATACAAAGTGTCAATGATAGAATTAAAATCAAAAGAGAGACAATAAAACTGATTCATTCCAATGGTCACTATTAGTATTATCTTACTAAATATGCTCTCTTTTATGTTCTGTTAACAATGGCTAATTGTGCTTATTTTCAGAAACAAACTTTGTAAATAGATTTATTTGACCATTTGTTGAAAAATACCTGATTTAGGGGAAGTTAGGTGGCTCAGTGACTAGTGAACCAGACCTGGAGACAGAAGGTCTTGGGTTCAAATCTGGTTTCAGACACTTCTTAGCTGTGACCTGTGGTCAGTCATTTATCCTCAACTGTCAGCCCTTACCACTCTTCTGCCTTGGAACCAATACTTAGTATTTATTCTGAGACAGTAGGTAAGGGTTTAAAAAGAAAAGAAAGCATATGATTTAATAAAACAGTATATTAAAATTAAAAATACATTGGATTATTAAAATATGTGTCTATTGAAATATATATATGCCCATATACATAACTTTTCCCTGCTTCCTTTGTGTATGCTCACTTTTGTACTTGGACATTATTTGAGAAACATGGTAAAAGGAATGTAACTATCTTGATAGCTGAATGTCTAGAATGCAACACTTTTCTAATTGAAGTGTGCTATTAAGGAAAAATAAAATTTGCACTGACTCTTTCATTAAATACTTAATTTTGGAAGTATGTAGGAATTAACTCTATATCTTGCATAGGTTTGTTACTAGTTGCCCATTCAAGGATGTCTATTTTCATTACTTTCTGATTATTGTCTCAGTGTGCTAAAAATTAAACTACCTTTTCTTTATTCCGTAATTATTTTGAGGAGCTAAGAGCGTCATGTGCCAACTTTTTAATCTAATTGATTAAAAGCAAAACTCATTTTCTTAATCACGGTTTGCTTGGCATTGCACATCTCAACTTGCAGTAGGAGAAAATAATACAAATCGAATAAGCTCTCTATACCTTTTTTTTTTAAAAAAGTTTTGAATGGTAAAAACAAAAGTGTAGCCCAAGTAACTGATGCTGATTGAATTATGAGTTTGTGTTTTAAATAAATGAATAAGATATTTGATCTTTTTTCTTTTGGAAAGAAAGATTTTGTGTGTGTGTGTGTGTGTTAAAGTTTTACTTCTGAAGAATAGTTCTAGATCAGTGGTTCTCAACCTCTCAATTTGTAGCAATGAGAATACATAATGCATATCAGGTATTTACATTCCGAATCATAACTGTAGCAAAATTACAGTTTTGAAGTAGCCACCAAAATAATTTTTTGGTTTGGGGTCACTGCAACATGAGGAACTGTATTGCGGGGTCATGGCATTTGAAAGGTTGAGAACCACTGTTCTAGATTACTACTGTTACTCCCAGGGAAAAACCACAATAAAACATGGTATTACATTATTAAACATAGAACCAAAGGATTCAAGACTATTATTGATGTTCCTGAAGATTTTACAAATTAATGGGGATTGGAGCAGGAAATTCCAGTTATTTTATAAGCTCCTTGGAATTTAAGCATATCTTTCTGCTATATATACTATTTCACTTTAAAAAAAACAAAAGTACATATTTTACTTTGTTTTTGATATTTCATAATTTAAAATTCCAATTTCATTTTGTCTTATATGAAATATTTTTATTTTTAAAAGTTTTGTTTTTTATGTTTTTTTGATATTATAAATATTTATAGACTAACCCTCTTCTTAGAGTTCTCTAATAACAAAGTAAAATGATTAAGTAAAATCAACAATACAGTGACCTCATTGGAAATGCATGTAGCTTTCCACACATGGAGCACCACCCTCACCTCTCTCTCAACTGAACAGAAATATACTTTCTATCTCATCTCCCATGCCACTAAAAAAGAAAAGAAAAGCAAATTTGTTGTGTCAAATATTCAGTCAAGCAAAATAAGCCATATCTACATTAATATCTATGCCATCTATCAGTATATCACATTTTATTTATCTACATCTATTTATGTCGCTATTCTATATCTAATCTACATCCCTCTGTGTCTCTGTGGCTCTGTCTTATTTTGCATCCTATGTCTTGGCAACTCTGTATTTATTGCCTGGCATGTTTCCTCATTGGTCCTGGATTCATGAAGTATCATTCTCATAGCTTTCAAAGGTATTTGTTTTCAAATGTTATATAAGTTGTTTTAATTCTACTCATTTCATTCTTTAACAGTTTATAAAAGTCTTCATACCAGTTCATTTTTACAATATTGGTATTATAGAATATACATTTTTCTTCTGGCTCTACCTTACTTTGCATCAAAGTTTATCTAAATCTGTACATATTTGAAATCATTTTTTTCCTCATGTCTTGTAGCTGGAGTACTCCATTATATTCATATACTCTGACATATTCCGCTTCTCTTTAATCAATCGACATTTCTTTAGTTTCTAGTTTTTTGCCCCCACAAAAAAGGAGACCTTTTCTTCTCCTTTAGGAATTGGCCTAGCAGTGGTACATCCGGATCAAAAGGCATGCATTGCTGGGAAATATTTTGTGCATAATTCCAAATCCCTTTCCAGACTGTAATTTGGAATTATACAAAGGTACTTATTTCAAAATTATTCTCCAGTTTTTATGTTTCCAGAAACTTAAAACCAATAATTTTGCTTCCTCTTTCTTCATTACCACTTAGATATCAGTGCTATTTCATTATGAGATGTTCTGTGGGAAGTAATTTTTATCTGAATCATCAGAAGTGGTTAAAAGACAAGAATTTTCAACTGCTATCTTTTTTACATTAACATAATGAGAATTATTTTCTCTTCATCTACACAGTATCTTGTTTGATCCTTTCAATTATTAGCTTTCCTCTTCTGCCAAATTGCTATCTATGTATCTATCTATCCGTTCATCCATTCATCTATCTATCTATCTATCTATCTATCTATCTATCTATCTATCTATCTATCTATCTGTCTGTCTGTCTGTGTCCATCTATCTATCCATCCATTTATCTGTCTATCCATCTATCTACATCTATGTCTATCTATCCATCCATTTATCTATCTATCTATCTATCTATCTATCTATCTATCTATCTATCTATCTGTCTGTCTGTCTGTGTCCATCTATCTATCCATCCATTTATCTGTCTATCCATCTATCTACATCTATGTCTATCTATCCATCCATTTATCTATCTATTTATCCATCCATTTATCTATCTATCATCTATCTATCTATCTATCTATCTATCTATCTATCTATGTATCTATCTATCTTTCCATCTGTGTATCTATGTATCTATGTATCTATATATCTGTCTGTCTGTCCATCTGTCCATCCATCCATCCATCCATCCATCCATCCATCCATCTCTCTCTCTCTCTCTCTCTCTCTCTCTCTCTCTCAAAGAGAGAGAGAATGAGTTTGCCACTATGTAGCTGGCACATATTGCTTCACCTCACTGAAGTATAAATTTCTTGAGGAAAGGGACTGTTTTCATTTGGACCTTTGTAATCCTCAGTACAGTATTGGCCACATTGAAAGGTCTTAAATGCGTGTTGAATTTAACTGAATTACTTCAAAAGTAGAATCATAGGATCTAGAGTTTGAAGAGACTTTCAAGGCCACGTTATTCAGCCTTACATTTTACAGTTATTAAAACTGAGGCCCAGAGCAGATAGAAGTGACTAAAAAGTGATCACTAAGAAGTGATCTTGTCTAAGATCTCACTAGTAGTAAATAGAAGAGCTGAGATTTGAATCCAGGTCTCTGACTCTAATTTCAGTACTCTTTTCCTTCAACCATGGACATGGAATCATTTCCATGCTTGTAGTTGGTGCTAAAATAAACTTCCCATAGATCTCTGCACATATGTTTTGCCAAAATTTCTTGAATATAATGTATATTGCAAGATAAGTTAGACTTCTCTGTTTCAATGCCCCACAGTAGTTCTAAGAGCATGGAGCCCTGGTGTTTCTAGAAATATCCTCAGTGAAATCGAGAACCCTTCATTTCATCTGCCAGAACCTTGGACAGACATTCTCAATGGCAATAAACTAAAGGAGGAGATTAGGCTAGAATGTTGGGACATTGAACAGGACTTTCAATAAGGCCTAACTTTTCACTGCTACAGAAATACATCTCTTTAATGTCAGGGTTATGTGGCAACAAGTTATGGATTTTAATGAACTTGGGAAAAATGCAAATAGTCCAAAGGGAAATAAAGACGTTATGACTACTAAGCACCTCATCATGGCAGAGGAACTTTCAAAGCTCAGTGACAATATGAGCTATGCCATGAAAGGTTACCAAAAACCACTCAAGTATTTTTGCCAAGAAAGCCTTATGGGGGGCAGCTGGGTAGCTCAGTGGACTGAGAGCCAGGTCTAGAGATGGGAGGTCCTAGGTTCAAATCTGGCTTCAGACACTTCCAAACTGTGTGAACCTGGGTAAGTCACTTAACCCTCATTGCCTTGCCTTTACTGTTCATTCTAGAACCAGTACACAGTACTGATACTAAAATGGAAGGTAAGGGTTTAAAAAAAAATAGCAGAGTCCAAGCTACCATTCACATTTCTAACCACTCTATCTTTTTGTGTACAGAGACATAGAATACTTTGAATATTTACTTTGACAGCAATACCTACCCTCATTAAATTTAATTTTTTATTACATCTATTTTCATTTAAATTACTATAAAACATTATGTGACTAACAGATTCCCATCCTGAGGAAGGAACAAACTGTTTATAAGATATGCTGGAGGTGAAATCCATTAAGTCTTTCAGAACCCTAAGGTGTCACTTAATTCACTGGGGCAGAATTTATTTAATGGGACCCTACTGACCTAAATAAGTCCAATGGATATTAGGCACAATGTGCTTATCTTTTATTTATTTTAATTAAAAAATTCTTTAAAACCCTTACCTTCCATCTTAGAATCAATACTGTGTATTGGTTCCAAGGCAGAAGAGTGGTAAGGGCTAGGCAATGGGGGTTAAGTGACTTGCTCAGGATCACACAGCTAGTAAGTATATAAGGTCAGATTTGAACCCAGGTCCACCCATCTTTGGGCTTGACTCTGAATCCACTGAGCCATCCAGCTGCCCCCTATACTTATCTATTTAATTAAAAAACCCTCTTATCTTTTTCTCTTAGAATTAATATTAAGTATCAGTTCTAGGGCAGTAGAATGATCAGGGCAAGGTAATTGATGTTAAGAGACTTGCTCAGGGTCACATGACAAGAAAGTGTTTGAGGTCATATTTGAACTCAGGTCCTCCTGACTGCTGGCACTCTCTCCACTGTGCTACCTAACTGCTTTGACCCATTACATTTTTATATGAAAGCACCATTGCAGAGGACTACCTTGCATGTGAAGTTAGCATATAATGAGATCTTTTCCACCCTGACAGATATAGCAAAGTATAGTGGGTTGAATATTGGACTTGTAGCCATGGAGGTTGGGGTTCAAATCTAATCTCTGATATTATTAGTTATGTTCCATGGGGCAAGACATTTCTCTTTAATGAGAACCTTTTAAAAAAATCTTAAATCAACTTTTAATTTTTTTTTATCCCTTACCTTCCATCTTTGAGTCAATACTGTGTATTGGCTCCAAGGCAGAAAAGCGGTAAGGGCTAGGCAATGGGGGTCAAGTGACTTGCCCAGGGTCACACAGCAGGAAGTGTCTGAGGCCAGATTTGAACCTAGGACCTCCAGTCTCTAGGCCTGACTCTCAATCACTGAGTCACCCAGCTGCCCCCTAATTTTTTCAATTATATGTAGAAATATTTTCCCTCTCCTATATCTTTTTCTCCCCTAGAAGGTAGGTGATATGATATAGATTGTACAAATATTTTCATATAATATATTTGTCTGTTCATCACATTGTGAAACAAGACATGCTACTTCCACTAGAGAAAAATTCATGGAGGAAATAAAGTGAAGAATGGTAAGTTTCAATCTGCATTTGGACTCTCTTCATTCTATGGCAGTGGAGAGCCTTTTTTTTTTTGGCATTTGTCCCTTCTAGTTATCCTGGATCTTTGCCTTTTTGGTAACAGTTAAGTTATTCACAGTTGATTACATATTATTGTTGTTACTGTGTATAAAGTTCTCCTGGTTCTGTTTACTTCACTTTGTATCATTTCATATAAGTTTTTCTGTTTTTTTTTTTGTGATAATCTTGTTCTGTCATTTGTTATGTCACAATATCATTCCATTACTTACAATCATATGCCACTCCCCAACTGATGGACATCCCTTCAGTTTACAGTTCTTTGCCACCACAAAAAGACCCGCCATATTTTGTAACCTATAGTTTCTTTTCCTCTTTTCTTGTTCGCCTTAAGAAATAAATCTAATAGTGGAATTGCTTAATCAAAAGACATATCCAGTTTTAGAACTCTTTGAGTATATAATTCTAGATTGCTATCTAAAATGTTTGAATCAGTTCATAGTTCCACCAACAATGTATAAGTTTCTCCTTCTGTTTTTGACCAGGGTTACTAAACTGATAGGTCAGAGGAATCTTGTATATAAAATATGTTGAAATTTTTAGTAAAATGTTTTAGAATTTATCGTAACTGAGCTTTCAACTAAATCTGGGGATGTTGTGTGCACTGCAATACACTGTCCATGCAGATGAAGGGTCATGACTCTGGATTAAAAAGACCATGCTGATTCAGTGCTGTTGACCTGAATGAAGTGGGGAGATGACCCAAGAGCTTTTGGGGGAAAGAAACATGTAGTTACATCCACTCTTCAGAAGAGAAACCTGTACAAATACTTTGGAAACTGCAGAAATGTAGAAGAAGCCAGGTCCTCAATACATCCCTGATTTGTAGCTGACCTCTCTGGAGACATTAGAGATAGAATTTCCTCTTGAGTGAAATTAAAGCCTCTATCCTATTTGAGTTTAAGAGGTTAGCTCATTCCTATCTAAAGAGCTCATTCACTCCAATACTTTCTGAAACATTTAAATTTCTAGAACTTCTCCAATTTTTGTTTGCTGATTTGTTGAGATAAACGAGTTAATTTACCATTTTTGTATGTAATAGTCTTTTGTCTGTTCAGGGTTTGGTATAAACTGGCAGAGAGAAATTGAGAGACTAACTTCCCCTTAAGGGCAACTTCAGTTTTGTCCATTCTCCAAAAATTATACATCCAGACCAGAGATTTTTGAGTAGGGCAGATAGATATAAATCTAGGCTGATGCTCCTCTTGGACGCAAGGGAGGGAAAGAACAGGTGCCTAGCCACAGCCCTTCTCCTTCTGCCCTCAAGACAGCAATTACAGTCTTCCCTGGAGAGGAGGTGGGTCAGATTCCAGGGATTTCTAAACCTATACTACTTGAAAGTCACATCTCTGACCTTAGAGAGTCTATGTGGACATACATGTCTTACATGGGCTAGTACAGTAGAGGATAAAATTTGCATTTCTCTTGCCAGATGAGAGAATCAAGCTAAATCTAATGGCATGAAATTTTATATGGATGAATGTGAAATCTTATATATGGATGGTTCCCCTCAAAAACCCAGCTTTATAAGTACAATGTGGGGGGCCAGCTAGATTGCTCAGTGGGTTGTGTAAAAAATAGACTCGAATACAGGACTACAATCCCCACAAGCCTTTGCTCCACTTCCCCAGAATGCCTTGTAATCTCACCTGGACCAAGATTGAGAAGGTATTTAAACTGATTCAAAGGCTTTTGAGATGGCTGGGACTTCCGTTTTGGGGCAGGCTTGGCTTTTTTTCATAATGTAGGTGAGGTTGTGTCTAGACCTCTCTATGGCCTGGACACGTGTCTCTTATCCTGTATTTTCTTTAATCCTTAATCTTCAATAAACCTCTAAAAAATATAATACTCCTTGCAGAGAGAAACTAATTTCTACCTGCCTCAGTCTCCCCATCTCCCTTAAATTTTAACTGTTACAGATGGCAACCACGAAGGAATGCCCTTTTTTCTCCTGACTCTCTGAGAGAATTACAGGGAGTAAATTTAAAGATTCCTCTGGTACTTCTAATGATAATGAACCATCTGGGGAGCAGGTTATTGTGGCTCTGAGTTTGCATAGAAGGTCCCTCCCCAGCAAATTTAAAGGGGAGTCAGGCATCAAAAGGAAGGAGTGTTGTACCTCTAGGGGTCCTACAGACGCCATTCTAGGAGGAAGTCTTTTAACTCTTTGGGTTATTCCTGATACTCCCATTACATTCTCTGAGCCAACAGAATAACATTGTAAATCGGGTGTTCTCTTTAATACAGACCAGGAAGCTCCGGTGTCTAATAGACAATCATAATAGGTGTTACCCACCTTTAAGGTAACATGGGGCTCATTAGTATGGGGAGGGCAGTGGATAGGGACAACAGGTAGTAGGACATCAGGGTCCTGTGACAAGGAAATCACTTTTAAAAGACTGATATATATTAATTTAAGGTCGCCAAGGAATTCAGCTATGTAATTCCTAAATGAAAACTCAAGTCAGCCGTCAACCTTTTATGGAGTTTTAATTACAAACAGGAGGAAGAAAGGAATTAGAGATAGAGAGATAGAGGTAGAGAGAAAGGGGAGAGAAGGGAATAGGGCTTAAATACCCCTTCTGTTTAGGCTGGGCCAAAAGGCCCAAGCCCTTAGATAGCTGGGGCAAAGAAAGGAGATCAGTCCCTATTACTCACGTGACCAAAATGGAGAAACAGTCTCAGAGCCCCCACCTTCAGCTTCCTTCAGAGCAAGCTTCTCAGAACACCCTGCAACCACTCTGACAAACTCCTAAAAAACCACCACCCTGAGTCTTCAGACCCCTCTCTCTTTAAGGAAACCATCCAAGTTGCCTCCCCTCAGTTCTCACATCTACCAATCACTGTCCATCAATTTCCCTGTGCCAATGGAGGCTCTAGCTTAACCCAGGACCGCCCAGAGGTCTGTGGCTTTGCACATGTCTGTTGAAGGTCATGTTTTCAAATAACTAAATCTTTGATCCTTTGCTACAGCCCTTCCTAAATCCTGTTAACCTGAGTAGGGTAGAGATTGGAATAATTAAATTTTGATCTATGCTGCAGCCCTTCCTCAATCCTGTTAGGACTGAGTAGGGTGGAGATTGATTCCAAGTATCTCCATTGTATCAATTCTAAAATCAATCATGACTCAAAGAAATTCCTGTTCTATGCTTAAGCATAGGTCAAAGTCCTTTCCATTGTTCAGCAAAAGGTTTCTGTCCTAAAGTAATCTTAAGAAGGGAGGAGGGGGAAACTCTCATGCCAAAGGGGTTCACATTCCAATAGCCAAGACCCACTATCAATAGGGAATTTTTCAAGTATGAAATTTCCCAATGGTGAAATTTCCAACATTTATAAGTCTAAGAAATTTTGAGGTTTACAGTCCAGAAAATCAAAGGTTGTATCCTCTGATTCCTGTGTCCCAGCTCCCCTCCCCCAGACACCAACATTGTGTTTGGGATATTCCTTGGGCACCCCCCTGAAGGGCACCTCTCTGAGGGTCATTAGCACCTTGAGTATTTTTTGGACGAGCGCCATTTCTCATATATTGTTGTTGTTCATTATCATTATAATTTTCTTCATTTGGAGAATTGTCATTATTTTCCCAATTCCTATTTCTATAATTCTGGTTTCTAAAGTTCTTATTTCTATATTCATTATAGTTATTTCCATAGTCATTATTATAATCTCTAGAATTCTGGTTTCTATGACCATTATCATCATTTCTATAGTTATTATTTCTAAAGCTATTATTAAACTGTGTATTCCTTCCAATCATCTTAAGAAAGGTTCTACATTCCATCATTTTGTGGCCCTTCATCTCACAGAAGTGGCAAGTAATGGATTGATAATTGGATTTCTGGAGAGGGGCAATTGTCGTTGGTTCATTATCATGCCCACTTTCTAATTTAGTTATCCTATCTATTAAATATCTCATTTTTTTCTTCATTTCCTCCATGTGATCATTATTTTCTTCCTCCTTTTCTTTGTTTCCCTTTAAAACATATATAGCTGTTTTTCGCAATTCTTCAGTTGCGAAAAACATATCTGACCATCTTGGGCATTGTGTTCTAAAATAATTCTTAATTGCTTTGCAAGAGTTATTTATAAAGATTCTTCTAACTTGTCTTAAGCTACTCTCTTTAGTTAGGTCCCAATCTAAGTATCTGTCCCCAAACTCGATTATTCTATCCATGAATCTGGAGGGTGCCCAAGGAATATCCTAAACACACCAGGACTACAGAAAGGAGGTCCTGGGTTCAAATCTGAACTTGAACACTTCTTAACTGTGTGACCCTAGACAAGTCATTTGGCCCCAAATGCCTAGCCCTTACCACTCTTTTGCCTTCCAACTAATCCAGTATTGATTCTAAGATGGAAGGTAAGGGTTTAAAAAAATAAGTACAAGATGGGGAAGGTGTGGTTGAATAGTACTTTATATGAAAAAAGGTCAGTATTGTAGGCTCAAAATAAGTAGTGTTATTTGGCAACCAACAAAGCTATTTTTAATATGATCTTAGATTACCATAAGAGAGGCAGAGACCCCAGAAATGTGTGTGAATGTGTATTGCTCCCTCTGCCATATTGTGATCAGTTCTGGGGGCCACAGTTTAACTGGTCATTGATAATCTGGAAAGAGCATAAAAGATGACAGAATGGCGAGAACAAAAACCTGCCAAAGCAACTGGCAATGTTCAGCCTGGAGAAGACTTGAGGGGATTATGATAGCTGCTTTTAAGCATTCACAGGGCTTTTCTGTAGAAGGAGGATTAAATTGTTCCTTTTGGTCTTTGATGGAAGAATTAAGAACAGTGGAAGGAAAGTGCCAAAGGTTTGATGTCAAGAAAAGTTACTCCTGACAATCAGAGCTATCTAACAATAGAATGGATTATCCCCAGAGATAATGGATTTCTCTGCATTATAACTTTTTAAGAAGAGATTGTATGACGAACTATAGGGCATGATTCAATTTGGATTCCTGTGCACACTCATCTATCATAGATGAAAACGCACAAAGACAATCGTCATCCTCGGTTACCGAGAGACTACTACTACATAGGCATGGTTTGGATTGGAGAATTATCACAGTCTCCTCCCTTCTAAAATTCTGTGATTTCATGATTCTGTTAAATTGGGATTAATAATACCTATAGCATCAACTTCATATGAGGGTAGTGGTGATCAAATGATATAAATCATAGTAAAACAATGTCAATCAAATGTAAAACTCTTGGCAGAGTTCAAAGACCTTTGGGAAACGTCAGTTATTATTTCTTCTAACTACTAGCTTGTACTACTAACTACTTCCCTTGTAGAGATTCACGTGTTATCTGCTTAATACTGAATTAGAGCTTTTCTAAAGTGGAATGGCCTACCTTAGAAAGCAGAGAGTTCCCTGTCTTTGAAAGTCTTCATACAGAGGCTAGATGCCCATTTATTGCTTATGTTATAACAGAAATTCCTTTTGGGTATTGGGTAGACTAGATGGCCACCAAGGCTCCTTCCATCTCTGAAATTGTGTGAGTCTGTGAATTCCTCCCTATAGCAAATAGTGTTATGACCAGTATCTCACACAGTTCTTTATTACCACCACCAAGGATTGCCCCTAAAGGTATTGTGCCTTATGTCATTTGGAATGATTTTATAATTTGAAAGGTTATTTTTTTCCTGTTGAAAAAGTGACTGGAGGCATGTCATTCTTCTCTGTTATACAACATTTATGAGGCAAATAATTTTCAACAAAATGAGAAGGACTCAAATTGTGCTCTCATATTTGATCTGAAGCAACTCTGATACTTTTGAAACTTTAGAGTCCCAGGAACCATTAGTTCTCTCTCTCTCTCTTTAACCTCTTATTCTATTTTCTAATCTGACCTGTAGGCAAATACATCCAAAAGTTGACCTTAAGTCTATTTTGATTCACTTGGAAACAGAAAAAACTAGACATTTCTCAAGCTATTTCTCTTTCACACGGCCCAAATAATTTGTTATCATTCAGTCCAGTCCAAACCCCATCTTGTTTAATTAGGAAATTGTTGGTTAATATTAACTTTAATAGCATCCCTGTCATACTCTGAGATTTAACAATACTTCCTATAGGCTAACCAAAGTTTTGAAAATTACATTGGCAGTTCATTGCTTTCTCAGTAAAGAGGATGTCCAATTTCAAAATGAGTTTACAAGATCCAGCGGTATTCAAGTTAAAACAAAAGTGACTCAAGATGACAAAGCAAACTGGCAGTATGTGATTGAACCCCTTTAAGAAGCAATAGAAAAAAAGACACTGAAAGCGAAAGCCATTAGGAGTCCGACTGTTGAATCACTATCCAATCTTGTCTTTTGTAACATCCCCTATACTTGTCAAGGAATATGACTCTAAATGGTATTGTCTTTCCTAAATTGTTAGGAATGCTCATTTATTTAAAGAACCCATTTATTTCACTTACATACAACATATGTCAGTTAATTTCTGATGACTGCACAATGGGGCTAGAAGATTATTCAACTCCTGCACATGTTTTCACGTAGAAATAGGCAAAAAGCTGTCATACATAGTTACATTGAATTGTTAACTCTCAGAATAGCAATACAAATTCTTGCCTTTGGGGTGAATTCATTTGGAGAAGGGAAAAGGATTAACCTACCCTAGTTAGGGGCAAGCGTGCCAAGATGTTGGGCAACCCTTCTTCCTCAATCTTACTCTGGTCCCCAAGGTATGACTGATGACCTGTCATCCTGGGAAGAAGGATGAAGAAATTGAAACAGATCATAAGATCTCAGAGGTTTGGGGCTAGAAGGAACCTTAGAATCTACTGAGTCTAGTGATCTCATTTTACAGATGAGGAAACATAGACTCAGGTCACACAGAGAGGTCATATAGTATCTGATGTGAAATTTGAACCCAGATCTTCTTGAGGATTCTACCTCATACACAGACAGTGGAAGATAGGAAGGTATGAATACAATATGCTATAAATCTCCTGGAAAAAGGAACTGTGCTTCTCTGTCCTGCCCCCATCACACAATGGTCTGGAGAAGACAAAGCCCAAATTACCATGCCCTAGTTATCGCCTTACCATTCAGCTCTTTAATTGTTCTGTTCTTGTCACCAAATATTATTTATTCAAAACTCTCATCTCACCTACAGGTATCTTGCTTAAATGAAAAAGGATGCCTATGGAATCTCATCACTGAAATGGATTACATATTTTTGCACATTAAGTTGTTAATCCCCCTTACAGTAAAGTTAACTAAAAGTAGTCCATAAGCAGAGATTTGTTCCTATATGAGGATTTTTGAATGATGCATTGAAAAATAATAAAATCCCTATAAATTCAAGAATCCATTGAGGCTGTAATAAAAGAGTTATGCTGATCTATGGAAGGGCCCACATTTATACAGTAGTAACAGCTATAATTAAGATCATATTGGTTGCCTAAACAACAGATTAATTTCCCCTTTCAGCTAAGGGTTGATGTCATGAAAACAATACTCTACTGGAGTGAAATTGCTAAAGTCTATTTGCTTAACAAAGCAATTATTGATAACTCAGAATTGCCTCGTGGGGTCCAAATCACCATCATGTGAGTAGGGCCAATGATAGCATTTGTTTCCTTTGTGGAGAAGACTGACAAACTGAGAAATCTGGTCTTTGAAATCAGCAATCCTTAAATCCAGGAGCCTTCTTCTCCCCATCAGGTGTGGAGCAATGGCTACCAAAGACCTGAGCTCTCCCTTGATGAGAGGATTGAAGTAGCAAGCAACAAGCTTGGTTCTTCATATTCAGGAATACTCATTCTTGACTGTCATTCAGCAAGTCACTTCAAAACAATGGCCATGGATGATGGAAACAGTTTAGAGTGTTGTATAAAACGAGACCTTACCCTAAGACGTAAACAACCGAGGCTAACGTCTTCCAAGTGAAAATGAATGAACTCATTTTGAAGTGAAATTGAACTGCAAACCCATGCTTTGAAGCAGTCACAAGTGCTGCTGAAATACTCAGGCACCAACCTGGGCCTTCCTCTAGCTTAAGTAGCTCCTTTGTTAGCTACCTCACGCTGAATGGCTTACTCTTCAACACACATGAAGAGGTCATAGCAGCTTCTTATGACTTCGATACAGAAGCATGGTCCTTGAAGTTGTATGATGAGCTTCAAAACTCTTAATGTCTCTATTCCCAGATGCATTCCTGTACTTAGATTTAAATGATATATTATTATGGTGGGACTTGAAACGACTCTAAGGAACTACTTCATTTTAATGGTAGCAGCAAATATAGTCAAGGATCAAAAGTATTGTGGGAAATTATTGCTACTACTATTATTGTTCTAACTAGAAATTTTTAATCCAGAACAATGTGAAATAATCCCAAGTGAAGCAGCTAGAAATGATTCGTGGGCAATTAGCATAAATCAGGGTCCTCCTAATCAGCCCTGCAATTCATCATGTGAAAATAATGCAAAAATAATTCTATTGAGTTGTATATTGAAAGAGGGAGTATGTGTTAAATATTTCCATCATCTAACTTTAAGTGCTTGAAGGCAATGTACCAGTTTCCAAGAGGAAAACAATGGCCATGAACACTGGTAAGGAAAAGCCCAGGTGCATCAGGATGACTGACCCTGGAATTTACCAAGATGAAGCTGACCAATAATGGGTCACTTTGATGAACTATATGAATTACTTCTTGAAGGCTCTATTTGGAAAACATATTTGGTTCCTATCAGCTATGATGGTCCAAGTTCCATTGACCTGAATCAAACAACCAAATTCTCACTCTAGAATCAGATTGTATGAAATACCCAGATGAAGAGGGCATCGAATGAGATATTACATATTTTTGAAGTGGATTTGGAAAAAAGGATTGTGATACAGACTATGCAGACTGAAGAATAAATCTACAAGTACTAATGATGGTTTTAGGGGAAATAGTAGGCTACTATTTAAAACAAAACCAAGAATTATACCCCGTCTTCTCAAAATCATCACCAAATATCTTTCTCCAAATAAAGACTAATCTTTTTTCCCCTTCTTATTTATCCCCCCATCCCCAAATGCCCTATCCGCATATATTTGGCTCTATGATTTTTCAGAACTAAAAATATGAATGAAATGGAAAAAATAGCTTTGGCTACTCTACGCTGAGAAGTCTTTGAAGACAGAGACAATGCCATCTTTAATAATAATAATTCACATTTATTTTATACATTAAGGTTTGCAATGTGCTTTTCACCTGCCAAGTTTAAGAAGTAGGTAGTACAAGTTGTTATTATCCCCATTTTACTGATAAGAAGATTAAGGTTCAGAGAGACTAATTAACTTGCTTGAGATCACACAACTATTAAGTATCAGATCCATAATTCAAAGCCAGGTCTCTCATAAACTTTTCATTATATGATACTGCCTCATTATTTACTTTGTCCACACCTCAAGCTCCTAGGACAATGCACTGTACGTATTTAGGGATTTAATAAATATTTGTTGAATATTGAATGAATAAAAATGGTACTTCCTTATCCTTATGCAACAATTTGTACTTTTTCAAAGAAGAAAGTTAGGTGTACTATCATCTCAAATGACATGAATGGTTTAAGTTGACATTTAGCCACTGAAGGCATGTATAAGGAAGCATGTATGCGGAAATAGACTAATTTTTGGCAGAAATCTATCTTTTTTTCTATGTGCACTTTAAAAAAATTATTGAATTATCTTTGCCCACCCAGATTTTAAATTACACTTTTTTTCTCAGGAGGGATAGTTTTGTGTTATATACTGCATACATAGAGGAAAACATGGCTCCTAATTAGGTGAAAGAACAACTGAGCCAAAATACTATGTACTAGTGTGAATAAAGAAGAAATTTCTTTAGATTGTTGAAGGGCACACTTTGGAGGAGGCTGAACAAGGTGGAATAGAGAGACAAGGAGTGGACTTTTAGATAATGGACTGGATCCTTGGAACCTCAGATATGTAGAGAAAGATAGTCTCCAAAGTAACCCTTAATTTCTTTAGTAAGATGGCTAGGAGGAACAGTATAGAGTAATAAACATGGAGTCATGTCTATATCCAGCTTGAGACATGTACTTGCATTGTAACTGTGGGGAAGTCTCAACTTCTTTTGGCTTCAGTTTTCTCATCTATAAAATGGGAATAATATTACCTTCTCCCTGGGTTGTTGTGAGAATAAAATGTGATGCTATTTGTAAGGTTCTATGTAAACATAGCCCCAAAGGAGTGCTAGTTATTATTATTATTATTATTATTACTACTAATCTCCAACACTTGTAACTCCAGCATCTGTAAAGAGTAGACTTCTGGTGAGATCAAGGTCTCCTTTTGTCTCTGTCTCTTTTTCTTTGTTTGTGCCAAGGTTTTATCCTGCTCCCAAATTGAAGAGCTCAGTTATTCTAGTGTATTCTATTGTCTGCTACCCTCTGAATAACTTCTCTGGTTTCTGTTTATTGTTTGTTTTATAAAGAGGTCGATTAAAAGTTCAAGATGGTCTATTGTGTAACTAGAATTTGATGGGAGGAAGCTAACCTGGTAAAATATAAGCTAAGTGCCAGCCTTCACTTGCAAATGATCAGGTAGTGCCACCGATCCTGGAACTTCCACCCCAAAGTATTGTATCTATAAATATTTAAGATGTGAGGAATAATTTTAGGCCAGTATCCTTTCTTGGAGATAGTGAGGAGAGAAGTACTTAGCCACAGCCCTCTTCCTGATTTCCATAAAGATGATCATGGTTTACTTTGGAAGTTTATCAGATAATAAATCAGATGTCCATTCTGTATATGAGCTGAGCTGCTTATATATCGAGATAGTGATTGACTACATATATCTTATGACATGAACCTAGATTTTAAAACTAACCATTCACCTGAGGGAAAGGAAAGACACTTTAATGAGCTGGGAACGTGGTGGAGCTTGACATCTAATTATTCACTGGGCTTCAGAGCTATCTGTTTTAATTCTGTGACTGATAATTCTGATTATCTGACAGCAAAGCTCCAGCCCATAACTTTGAACTTGGAAGGATGACAAAGAGCACATATTTTGGATAGGTCTAGATCTCCAATTTTTTAAAGTTACCTGTGAAGCAGACTATAAAAGGCTAGTGGATGTCTCATGTAAACTCCCCACAGCTAGACTCTGGAATAGAATGAGGCCAAGAAGCTAGGCAAGTGAAAAAAGAAACCAAGCTTCAGCTTAAGGCAGACTGAGCCTTGTAACTAGCTAATACACCTGATTTGAACAATCCATTTGTGACTTAAATTAATAGATCAAGTGTTATATGGGTCTTTCAAAGGTCATTTAATTATCTAGGAGTTTGAACAAAGAAAATGAAAGATCATTGAATGCCAACTGGAACACCAGAGAAGAATATTTGAAAGCTCTTCAGGGAGATTCTTTGTTGTTTGTTTTGTTTTGGGTAATATAGAGAGCCAATGGAAATTTATAGGGCTTCAAAGGTCATAAATATATTGAGAGATCTGAAGATACTGCAAGATGATTGAAACTCCACTGGAGAAATCATTACAGATCAGATAGAGAAATGTCTTAAGATCTGCAACCTAGAAATGGTGGGTCCAGTGGGGTTGAGAAACCTCACTCTCCTGCCAAATTCAGTATATCTCAGGCTTGAGAAGTCAGATATATTCACTTTATTTTATGGTTGGGAGAGATTAGAAGGGAATTGAGGTGACTAGATGACACAGAGGAGAGAGTACTGTCCTGGAATCATGGATATTTCTAAGTTCAAATCCAACCCTACACAATTATTTTGTTGATCATGTCATTGGGTAAGTCACTTAACCCTGTTTGCCTCAGTTTCTTCTTCTGTAAAATGAACTAGAGAAGAAAATGATAAATCTGGAATCTTTGCCGAGAAAACTCCAAATGAGGTCATGAAGAATCAGACAAAACTGCAAATGACTGAACAAAATAACCCGAGTTTTTTCACTACAAAGAATGCCAAGATTGAAAGAGAATTGGAGAAATGAGATAATTAAGATCAAGTCATAGTTCAGTGTTGTGTTTAAGACTTCTATAGCTTTGATTTTAACTTTTAACCATATTTCTACACATCTACACATTTATCTGTTTTCTCCTGAAGACTTACTCCAGTGCTTCATCAAGGAATAGAGGTCACTCTGGGATTTTAAGAGAGAGACCAGCAGAATGCATTTTTCTGGCAAGAATTCCCAAGTTAGAAAGGGCTTCAGTCATAAGCCCAATGATGTTCTTTAGTATCGATAGTGGAAAGAATAAATTGATTTAGCATCAGCAGAAGACTTGGAGTTGAATCGTTCCTCAGGCAAGTATCTTCATTTCTTTAGGCATTAGTTTCCTCATCAATAGAATGAGGAGGCAGCACTAAATTATTTCTGTGCAACCCAACTTTATACATAGTCCTCTTGTCTTGGGAAAGAAGGGGGTGAGTGTCTCCTTACATTCCTTCTTTGGGACTATAAAGATCAGTACCCTCAGATCCTCACCCACCAGAATGTCAAATCACAATGGAAAGTCCCATAGCAAATGACCACATCCCACCTACAATCCCAGGAGTCATAATCAGTCTCCCCCAGAGAGACTCCAGGCTATCCTGGACCCTAAAGAAACCAGGTACATCAGAAGGTCTCCCAAGGCAGTTAAGGCTCAAGCCCAGGTCCAGAAGCCCTATCATCATATCCCTATGACTCCTTGGCCTCTAAGTATTGCTAACAAACACATTCTTTGCTTACAATCTGCTCTTCTCTCCCCATGCCTTTCTTACATGCCTGTTCCCACCAGTATCTGAACCTACCCCCGGAAGCTGCTTTCTGGATTTCTCAGAAGCCATTATCACAAAGGGAGTTCTTCCTTAGCTAATTTAGTTTTTTAGGTTGATTGTGTACTAGGATATTAGGCTCAGTTATTTAGATTCTTTCTTGTCTAGTCTATTCCTTTGACTGATTTCTCCTATTTACAACAAATCTCACATAATTTTGATGATTATTACCTGATAATGTATGGTCTGGATGTTCTGGTATGTTATGGTATAACATGGTATGGAGGACTAACATCTCTGGTGTGAGGGCTTGCCAAGTCTTTTTCAGGGCTACACAGCCATTTTTGGTGTCTACCTGTCATTCAATCCCAACTGTGGCTCCTAGAAGTTGTAATATGCACAGTGGCCACATTCCACTGACCCATCTCAGCAGATGGGCTGACCAGGGCAAGGGTAACTGATGGGCTACAAACCTATCAGCAAGTTAGGGGGATGATTGTACCAAGCATGTGAAGACTTTCTCCAGTGGAATTGGAGGATGAGTACAATTTGTTCCAATGAACATGAAGGTGGCTAAAACAGGAGCTGTGGAGTTCTTAGAACTTGGGCAGACATCAATGAGGCCAAGGTCATCCGCTGAATACCAGGTCATCACCTTTGGTCCTTGACTTTTGCCTCACCACTGGTCTTCGATGACCCTGGTAGAGAATGTGAGGCTGACAACTTCATGCGGTTTTGCCTCATGCAAATCTAATTCATGCACAAGTCAAGGCATCACCCCATGATGACACTGGTTCTGTTTGAAAATGAAGAAGAAGCAACACTTTATAATATAGGTTGAGTGTGTACGTGCTGTTCCCTATTTATTCCTTCTTTTTATCATCTCTACCCTCAATATCTTAGACTAGTTTATTTCTAAAGTCTGCTCTAGCTTCACATCTGCCATAATGGCTTCAGGAAATTATAGATTCATTGAGTTGGAAAAGGTCTCAGAAGCCATCATTCTGAATCTCTTCATCATATAGGATAGGAAACTGAGGTCAAATAAGGCTATAAGTGACTTTCCAAGGTCATGCAAGTTATAAATGTCAGAGATGAAATTCAAACCCAGACCTTATGATTATGTGTCATTCACATGAAGACCAACTTAGCTAAGTTTGGTGAAATCAATTAGAAGGTTGTCAGTAGGATGGCAAGCTTTTTTTTTGTGTGGCTATAATAACTCACAAAAACAGTTTTCTAAGACTTAGAAGGATTGCTATCTATGTCAGCAGAATACTCACATTGTTTAAGTCATGCTTTTTAAAACAACACCAAAAGTCTAAAAAAAATAGATGCTGATTTCAAAGAGACATGGGAAAAATTAGAATTACTTCTCATACTGGGGAAAGTGGGGCAGAGGACCCCAGGCCCGGAAAAGGGTTGGGGGTGGTGATTACCAGTAGGGAGAGCCAGCAGTTAAGACACAGGGAGCTCAGGGATAGAAGTGGGTAGGGGGAGGAGGACAGGTGTGTAACAGATCCAAGCCACCATGGCATAACATTAAAATTCCAAGATCAAAGTAACTATTTCCAAAGTGAGATTGGTAATTTTGATCTTATATTTAGTCACTGTAGACATTGCATTAAAGTATGAAAAAATGAAAGCAGCTCTTTCCAAAGCACTGATTAGCTCGAGTAATTATTCATGTGAATGTATGGCAGCATTGCATTTAAAGTCCCTGAAAAATATTACTCTACTATTTCAGGAATGCAGTACATGGAGCAAGACAGGTGTCAGTGCCTCTGAAGCTGACGATGCAGAAATGACATTGGGCTAAGTGCACCGAAGCCACTTCTGGATTTCTCCAGCCCTACACAGAGCCAGAGATACATGGGAGACCACGGTCCCACGTTTCAATGGGTCACTGAGAGCATGGAAAGCAGGGAAGCTGCTATAGAGTCAATGTCTTCCCTCTGAGATTGTCTCCAATTTATCCTACATGTGAGTTGTTTGTTCTTCGTTTTCATGTGGTATCTCCCATTAGATTTTGAGTACCATGAGAGCAGGGAAGATTTTTTTTATCCCTAGCATGTTGCACAGGGTTTGGCACATGTTATTGTTTGATCATTTTCAGTCATTTCCAGCTTTTTGTGACCCTCCTTATGGACTTTTCTTGGCAAAGACAGTGGAGTGATTTGTCTTTTCCTTCTTTAGCTCATTTTACAAATGAGGAAACTGAGGCAATCGAGGTTGAGTGACTTGCCTAAGGTCACAAAGCTTAGTGTCTGAAGTCAGAGCTGAACTAGGGATAATGTTTTTCTGACTTCAGTTAGGGTACTCTATCTACTGTGCCAATTATATGCCCCTAGGCACCAATCAAGTACTTAATAAAATGTGTGCCATCTTGACCTCAGGAGAGTAGAGTATGTATTGGCCTACACACCACAAAAAGGGACAGGGTTCTAGTTACCAAAATAGAATGGCGAAGATTTCTAGAAGTTCATCCTTTCTCAGGGGTGGCTCCCAGGGGTGCTCTCTGGGAAACATTCCTGGAGAAGAAGTAGAAGATGGCTAGCTAGCACCAAGCTGAGAAGTACCATTGTGACAATAGCATCATTTACCTCACTGGGTTGGCAGAGGATGAAGTTGGGAGTCTCATTGCAAAGCACTTAGTATAGCACCTGGTACACAATAGGTGCTTAATAAATGCTCGTCTTCTGGCAAAACCACTGACAGTCAAAGGCTTTGAGTGCCCAGGATCCTCCTCTTCTTTTGCCCTTGCTTTCTTTTGGGCATATATTTTATCAATGAGTGTCACCATCTTAGAGTGGGTCTATTGCATGCCCACACTTGCCACTTGGGAACAATATTTGTGCAACAGGTTCTGAAAGGTGTTGTCAGTTTTGGATCATTCCATTGGTTAGACTCTGAGAACAGATTATATTCAGTGACCCTCACTGATGAGATAGGTAAAGCCTATCTAGTCCAGGAAGTAGAGTTGAAGATGAGCTAAATTTGGAGTAGTAGGGAAAGCTAGGAAGCTTTGGAATGGTTCCAGGATGTGCATTCCCCATGGTTTCATTTATTGCCATTTGCCAGGCTTCAGCCTTAACTTCTCTGGTTGGGAATAGGAGGTAAAGATGATATTGTTATGCCTCTGGCATTGCCCTGCAGAAATGGAATTTAATGAGGAATTGGCTAGTGAAATGCTTTGGGGATGGAGGACATCAGTGAGTACTAGAAATAAGCAGCAGAAAGGACTCTAGATGCTTTTTTCTTTGCTACTTGGCCTTCTCCATTCCAGGGTGTTTAAGTGTGAGAACATAGTATTTTGAGTTGCCTTGAGATATTAGTCCCATGTGCCTGGACTGCTTGTGGAAAGAGTATTGAATTTGGGGTTCAGATCTTGGATTAGCTAATTCTTCCTTATGTGATCTTGGACAAACCCCTTTGTCTTTCTAGGCTTCAGCTTTCTGTATCTGTAAAATAAAGGGATTAGACTAGATCTCTAAGCTCACTTTCGAGTTCTAAATACATTGGTTTTAAATTTGCCTGGAACTTGCATGAATCTGGTTGTATAATGGGTATTATACATCTTGTTTTCTCAATAGGTGGGGGAAGGGTTGAGGGAGGGAAAGCAGTTGGGACTGAAAATAAAAATTAAAAAATACTTGTTTGACTCTTCTTCCCTTAGAGCTTACATCTCCCTCCAGCATACCCTTACCCCTCTACTCCAAACACACTTTGTGACTTGGCAGTTTGATATAGTTTATGGACTCATTCTCAGATTATTTTTTTAAATGTACAAAATATATAGGCTTGTAAAAGAAAAACACCTCTAATTAAAGTTCCATATTATATATACATATACATACATATATATATATATATATATATATATATATTCATTGTTCCCAGGTTAAGAACTCTTGCTGTGGAGAGTTTGATAGCCTATCCTCCTTTGCATATAAATGCTGTGTTTCTTGACTAAGCTCTGTAAATTTTACTACTAGCCTTGACAGAATTATTTTTGTCTTGTCATAGTGATGGTGAACCTTTTAGGAACTGAGTGCCCAAAGTGCAATCCTGACATTGTATGTGAGTCACCCCCTTATCCAAGACAGAGGATGGAGGAAGTACTCCCACTGAACTGGTGGGCAGAGAGGCAGGTGAAGTAAGAAATGTTCTCAGGTATGGTAGAGAGGGGGAGAGAGCATCCTCCTCTGGCATATGTGCCATAGGTTCACCAACACAACTCTAGGGTGTATCAATCCTCAGTGCTCAAGGAAGCTCAAGGAAGGTCACCTCTTGGTTAGCTTAGTAGAGACAGAGAAATCAATCATCTTATTGTAACAGAACTAACTAGCCTTGGTATTCTGTGATAAAGCCAAGGCTTCTAATCTCTGAATGAGACTGAGGCTGTGGAGATCTACCTTCTCCCTTGCCTTAACTCTGGGGGTAGTGTGAGCAAAGTTGTTGACTGGCTTGTGACTCCTAGATGACCAAATAACAAATAAGTCATTCAAGAGGTCAGAGATACCAACTTATTTCTTCAAGCTACTTTCTCTATAGCATCCAAGTATGGAAACATTGGTGCAAAGCATCTGCTGGGTCATCAGTTTCAAATTGGAGCCTAAAAATTGGATAGTGCTGACAAAGCATCAAATATTGCTGAAACAAACATTGAACATTGCCTCTCTCCTTCACACCCCATGTTCTGAACAGAAGCCATCAGGAGCTCATCCTTTATGATCTTGTTTCTGAGGTGCTAATTCACAAAACAAACAGCACACGTTACCCCAGGCACTGGTATCTTTCAGGGGCTCTCCCAAATTGCCCATATACCAAGAAATCAGTTGAAGCCCCCAGAAAGATCTAAGCTGGCTTTGGAGCCAAATGGCTGTAGGTACTAAGGAATTACGCTCTGAATAAAACCTTGGGGGGAAAAAACAAACAAACAGGAGATGCCAAACAAAGCATCTTAAAGAACTGATGAGAAAGTCTTTGAAAGGCTTAAACCACCAAGCAGAATAAATTTGCGTGTATTCACAAAAAGGCTGTGAAGAGAATGATCGATTGAAAAAGCATTAATAAAATGATGGTCATCATTCTATTAACCTCCCTCCTCCTGGTTCCGCCATTTCCAATCCCTTTGCAAATCTTGGTGATTCTTTTTTCTATCTTGAGAGAGCTCTCCTACCTCTGATTAATATAAAAATTACAAATATAGATGGACCATCGTCTGAAGTTCAGTCTCCTGATATACTTGCCAAGCTAGGAAAACTTTTCCAAGTTCCATTGACCCACTTAAAGAATACACGGTATGCAAAAATTTGAACTTATTAAACTTATTTATTGGTTTCATGAAATTTCAAAGTTTCCCTGAGGAATTTAAAATACAATTTGACTTAGAACGTAACTAAATTCCTGCTATTACTCATCGTATCATGGAAGTTATTTGGTATACTGGAGGGCTCTATCTAAGTCCCACCAAGGCAGAAAGGCGCAGTGATGGAGGGGACTTTGTTGTCTAAGAGCCAGCTGATCTCAAGCTGGGAGGGTCATTTCACCAGAAGCTTTGCCCATGTGGCAGCATATTTGCTTAGCCACAGAAACTCATGCAGATACATGACCTTCTATGGGATAGGCAAGGGACACAATTTGCTTAGGATGAAGCAAGAGCCACGTGGATGAAACCAGACATTCCACAAATGAAGCATTGACTTCAAACAGCTCATAAACACTCCTTCCCCCCTCTTTATCTTATAGCTAGCTAACATCTATATAACCTTTTAAAGTTTATAAAGAGTTTTGACATACATCAGCTGATTCAATCCTCACCGTTTTGGGAGGATACTCTTTTTTTTAAACATTATTTTATTTGGTCATTTCCAAGCATTATTCATTGGAGACAAAGATCATTTTCTCCACCCCTCCCCCAACCTATCCCTTAGCTAACTTGCGTGATTCCACTGGGTATCACAAGTGTTCTTGATTCGAACCCATTTCCGTGTTGCTGGTATTTGCATTAGAGTGTTCATTTAGAGTCTCTCCTCAGTCATATCCCCTCAACCCCTGTAGTCTAGCAGTTGGTTTTCCTCTGTGTTTTTACTTCCACAGTTTGTCTTCTGCTTGTGGATAGTGTCTTTTCTACTAGATCCCTGCAGATTGTTCAGGGGCACTACATTGCCAATAATGGAGAAGTCCATTACGTTCGATTGTACCACAGTGTATCAGTCTCTGTGTATAATGTTTTCCTGGTTCTGCTCCTTTCGCTCTGCATCACTTCCTGGAGGTTGTTCCAGTCTCCATGGAATTTGTGAGGATACTCTAATAATACTAATATCAGTGATAATAATAAGAGTTCGAGATAACACTTTGTGTTTTGCAAAGCACTTTGGAAATGTTATCTATTTTTATCTTCTCAGCAACCCTGGGAGTTAGATCCTATTATCCCTGACTTACAGTGGAGGAAGCTGAGTCTGAGAGAGGTAAAATAATTGCTGAGTCACGTAGGCAGTAGCCATCTAAAGCAGGAATTGAATTCAGGTCTTCCTGACTCTTAAGTTCATTATTTTATTCACTGTGTCACCTACACATTCTGTTGAGTGACTCCTGCATTTGAGTCACAGACCCATATCGTTCTCATTAAGTTCTACTGCACCATAAAAATACCACTCCCCTGGCTCAGTGCCTTGCTGATAGTATACATAAAGCACAGGTGCCTAATTATTACATAGCAAATGGGAAATACCCGGAGATACAGAAAGCTCTTCAGGCTCATTCTCCAATATTTCAACAAAACCAGAGTCTCCTGGATCCGGGTGTTCTCTCCCATGCTGCAGTTTGTCATCCCTTCATCAGTGTCCATCATGCGGGCTCGTCTTTACCACAGAAGTATCCACCCTGCAGGAAGATTTTCTTTCTCGTGGAATTGGAAGTATAACGGTAGAGAAGGCTTTCTTTCCACTGGTTATCACTCACTCACAACTTGGCCAACTTGTCTTCTCCCTTTAGGAAATGGTGTATGTTTGGCAGCCATGAAAAATATCTGAGAATATTCGTGGGGTCCGATTAAATGGTACAGAACACCAGCTGCCACATCTCAAAGCCTTAAGGATGATGTTTTGAAGCATGCCAAGCTACTAAATGGAACCTTTACCTTTAGACCTTGTGATGTGGAGATTCTTATGACAGATTTTTTTAAAATGATAATATTGGGGAGGCGAAGAATCCTTCATCAAAATTATGGCATACACTAGCATTGGGGAAGGTTTTATTGATTGTGTGCCCAAATTGTCACTTCAAGCTGCTTGCAATTCCCCCCATATCACCCCAGACAGTGGAGGAAAGGAGTACTGTCATTGGGTGACTGGACAGAGGGGTGTGACATGCAAAAAATGTCCTCAGGTTCTGACCTCAGACACTTCCCAGCTGTGTTACCCTGGGAAAGTCCCTTAACCCCCATTGCCTAGCCCTTACCACTCTTTTGCCTTGGAACCAATACACAGTATTGATTCCAAGATGGAAGGTAAGGGTTTAAGAAAAAATATTCTCAGGTGCTGTGAAGAGGGGTAACAGAGGAACCCCTTTCTGTGCCACCCCAGTATCCATGTTATGGCTTTGCCAACATGGGCATAGACATTGTTCATAGAGTAATAAGTAGAAAAAGGGGATGCTAGGTGATGGAGTGGTCTGAGTCAGCTTAGAGTCAGGAAAATTCATCTTCATGAATTAAAATCTGACTTCAGAGACTTATTAGCTGTGTGACCCTGGGCAATTCACTTAACCTATTGACCTCAGTTTCCCCATCTGTAAAATAAGCAAGAGAAGGAAAAACAAAACAGTCCAGCATCTTTGCAAAAAAAAAAAAGTCCCCAAAGGGTCATGGAGTGTTGAATATGACTTATATGACAGAACAACAGCAAAATGTCCAGAATGCAAAAGTCTATAAAGGGAAGAGCTGTAGTCTTCTGAATTTTCCTAATATTTTTCACTAAATTAAATACAACAAATCTGTTCCAAGCACATTTTTATGTACAAACCTTCCTGAAGAATGTGTGAAGCTCTAGTCTGGGCCTTTGACATTAAAGCCTTTCAGAAGCTCATTTTCTATGACTTGTAGCTTTAATGACCTGAGAGAACATTCTCTGATGTCTTCCAAATTAACCCCAGAAATGTCACCATTTTTTTCTCTATGAATTAGCTGAAATATGGATTTCTCTGTGAACGAAGCTCTAGTCAGTAAAGCCTAGATCTAGATCTATGCAAGATTTTCCATCGACAATCCCGCCAACTTCTTTATCTGGTCCCTCTTGACAGCCTTCTAGCTAGAACTCTGAGAAAAGTATCACCTATAATTTACATATTCCTCCTAGCAACTCTCTAGCAACCACCTGCTTTGACTATAGAATTTCCAGAGGTAAGGGTTTCCTCCCCTTTTTATTTATTTCTTTAAAATTAATTCATTAAAAAAATAAATCCTAGAATGGTAAGGGTTAGGCAATGGGGGTTAAGTGACTTGCCCAGGGTCACACAGATATGGAATTTTTTTTTTCCTTTTAAACAGAGCTTGTATTTCTTAATACACAATACATTTTAACAACTATCACTGAAAGCGCAACAAAGTTATTAGTTTGTTTTAGGAAGAAATATGGCTTACTTTCACAATAGAGACCTTTCAGCCTTTGACCATCACTTGTGGTGTTGAGTTTCTTAAACCCATAAGAAAATTACGATTCAAATTTAACTTATTTCAAATTTCAAAGTGGGAAGAGTCTTGGTAGGATTAAATGCAATTCTTTCCCAGAACACTATTAGAGATGAGAATCATCCCACATTGCTGCCATTGGGGTTGAGTGAAAGTAGTGGCTCCTAGAAAATGGACCTTACAGGCTGCTCTTGTCAAAAAAGAACAAGGCTTTTTATCATCTAATCAATAAATATCACATGCTCCAGAAGTTTGTCCAGGGAAGGGGAAGAGAAGGGAACAAGTAGGTATGGAGTGCCTACTATGTGTCAGGTATTATGCTAAGCACTTGCCAAATGTTTCACTTGCTCCTTACAATAAGCCTGGAACATAAACGTTATTTCCACTTTACAAATAAAGAAAGTGAATTAAACAGGTTAAATGCTCTGTCCAGAGTCACACAGCTAATAAATATCTCACTCAAGATTTGAATTCAGATCTGTCTGACTCCAGGCCCAGGTCTCCACCCACTGTGTCACTCAGGTAGAGGATAAGGATGTCATTTCTTTAGGTTTCTTTGCTCTTAAGCCATCTTTAGCATCACTTGCATTGGGCCTTTTGGGAAAAACAACTGCTTGATCACATGGGTCGATGGGGATATGATTGGGGATGTAGACTCTAAGTGATCATCTTAATGCAAATATTAATAATATGGAAATAGGTCTTGATCAATGACACATGTAAAACCCAGTGGAATTGTGCGTCGGCTCTGGGAGGAGGATGGGAAGAGGGGAGGGAAAGAACATGATTGGTGTAACCATGGAAATATATTCTAAATTTATTAATTAATAAAATTTCCATATTTTTTAAAAAGAGAAAACCTTTGTTGGGAAGACCATCACTAAAGATTTAGTTGTTTGTTTTTAATTATGAAAATGTCAGGGGTAGCTAGTGGAATGATAGCCAGGCTTAGAGATAGGAGGCTCTGCCTTTAAATTTGACCTCAGACACTTCTTAGATGTTTGACCCTGGTTAAGTCACTTAACCTCCATTACCTAGCCCTTACCTCTCTTCTGCCTTGGAACCAATCCGTGGTATTGATTCTATGATGGCCATTAAGGGTGTAAAAAAAAAGAGAATGCCAAGTTTCTTACATTCTGATATCTGACTAAAAAGACACCCTCCTCCCCAAAATTTCCCTTTTCATATGAATTTATGTATTTTTAAAAATTGGTCTGAAAAATAGGGCAGAATTTAGGCCACTGAGATTTATTTGATTTTTTCTGGATAGGAAAAGACTTGAAATTATCATTTGAAACAAAGTGTAGAGTATTGTTTTTTAAAAAAGCATTGTTAATATGGTCTTAGACTCAGTGTCTCATTTTCTGTCCTTCCTCTCTGAGCTCGTATAAATCCTGAAGATAGAACTTCACCAATCATGGGGATCAGTGTTTCACAAGACTCATTTTGTGGCTGCGCTGCACACATTTGGGGGAAATGCCCAAGAGCCGTTGAAATTAGAATGTGCCGTGAATTCCAGGATGATGTCACCACAATCTTGTAATGATACTGTGACCCTTTAATTCTGCCATCCCACACTGTATGTGTGTAGTTTCAGATCAGACCTCAGCATTACTCTGGCAGTCAGAATACCCATGACTGTACAAATACATATTTGTACCCAAGAGATAGGAGTCTGTAGCTCTTGGTTGGAACTTACCATTTGCAGGGAGAGTTCCTTATTTTGCTCTCATAGCTGAACTGTTGGCTTTCCCAGATGCAGAAGAAACTCTGCACATCATTTTGGATTTGCTCATGAACAGTGGCATGAAGTGATGGAAGAACCCAAGTAGAGCCACAAAAGCACTGCGTTTAGAGAGAGAGGACCCAGGTTAAAATTCCAGCTCTGATATTCATTAGCCATGTGACTGGACAAATTATATCAGCTCTCTGGGAATTTCCTCATCTGTAAAGTGCAGGAGAGAAATGTTGGACAAGAAGATCTCTAAGGTTTCTTCTCGCTCTAAATCAATGATCCTGAGTTCTTCACTTAAAAGAAAAAGACATTATAAGGTGAGGGAAGGAACATTGGGTCTAGGATTTGAGCCTTGGATCCCATTAACTATGTGACCTTATGTAAATTGTTAATATTTTGTAATTTCAGCTTCTTCATCTCATTCTTCTTCAATGAGAATAATATTTCCTAATTGGGTTGTATTTAGGAAAGTACTTAGTAAACCTTCTGCATCTGTAGGTCTTCATATTTTTGTCAACTTACCCTTTTCTCATCTTTAGATTTATTTTTACAAGTCTATATGGACATGGAGGAGAATTTAGAGGAAAGCATGAAAAGGGAATAAGCAGGCCTTTGTTGATGATATTCTATTCTTGTAGACCATGTCTTCAGTTACAGAATTCAGCACAAAGTCTTTATTGGCCACAAAAGTCTATCTTCTTGACACTGGTATTCTTCCAATGATGCCATAAGTATGTTCAGGGAGGGTTAGCATTTCCTGTGTGAAGATTTCCCGAGCCCTCTTCAGGGCTGCCCATCCACCTTTGGTGTCCACTTTTCATCCAACTCTCACCCATGGTTATGACAAGCTGTAGAATGCCCAGTTGTCACACACCAGTAAAACCATCTAGTAGATGGGCTAAATCAGATAGAGGGCAATTTCCAGGTCTCAAAATCATTAGTGAGTTAGGGGACATCTACCCCAAGGATGTGAAGAATTTGCTGAAGGGAATGGGAAATAAAAGTAATTTATTCCATAGCCACGAAGGTGGTTGAACAGGCACTATGCAGCATGTAGAGCGTGGTTAGACATTGAAGATGCCAAAATCATCCAGTGCATCCCACGTCATTGCCAGTCATCCTGGCTTTTTTCATGCTATGGGACTTTGATGACTGGAAGGAAAAGTGAGGCCGACAACTTTGTATAACCCTACTTCACTTAAATCCAATTCACTCTCGAGTCAAGATCATCCATAAATGTCTTCTTCCAATGGTTTGACACCTGAATCACAGAAGAACACACTCTCAGAAGAATCACAATTTCTAACATTCCAAAGCAATGTAAAATATGTGGTGAGTGTTAAGTGGGCAACAGCATTTATTAATGATGAATTGTACATGAGAAGTGACATAAAAGACATCAAGTATATGTAGGAAAGGAAGTGGGTCAACCATATGTTGAGAACAAGAAATGAACATACGGACAACCTGAATGTTTCACCAATCTTCATCAAATATTAAAGGGACCAGAGGGTGACCTCCAAAGCATCAGGCAGAGTTTCTGTGGAGAATTTATGGAAACTCATGCACAAGAACCACAGAGGATAAAAATATTTGTATTAGTGGAAGGAGTTTTCACAATAATGAGGTCACAGATCCATGCCAATATTCATTTAATTGAATAAGCATTTATTGAAGTAAATGTGGCTCAGATTGCCTTTGTAATATAATTCTACTAACTAGTAAATAGATCCTCCTTTACTCATAGTGTCCATACATATTTTAAAATATAATTTAATATTTTATCCTCTAGCTCTAGCTATCATAGGAATAATATTTGGAGGACCCCTCTTTTCTAATTATTGGAAATAATGTCACCTAGTGGCTAGAGAGCTGGCCTGGGTTCAAATCCCTTTTCCAGCACATTCTGACTCTGTGAGCAACAATCACTTAATCACTTAGTACTCTAGGAAGCTCTCTAAGATAATAAGTGTCAGCCTACAGGAATAGACAGGGTTTCCTTACTTGGGAATTCTTTATACCAATGAAATGACAAGGCTTATATCTGTTCTTCTGCTTCTCTCTTTTTCTTTGTCCATGCAAGCCTTGATTTTTTAAAATATTCATGCATATTCATTTCTAGGATTATATTATTAACACGTTACTGATCGTCTCACATATATGATCATCATAATTAACATTCATTATTACACATGACCAGAAGATGTAGACTGGTTTTGTAGTGAGAGCCAGTGATACTTGATAGATGGTCTATGAGTCCATTGTTATCCATGCACAGCAAGGACTCCAGAGTCCATATTGGATGGGCCCCTTGCAAAAAAATTTGGGGAGGACATGCACAAGCATTACACAGAATAGCAAGAGCACGATGGTGACATCATGCTCTGCCTCTTTGGAGGGAGCATCCAGGTTGGTGAGCTCACAGATCCATCAATGTAGACAAATAATCAAATTGTTAATTAGTGGGAGAGCCATCATTAAACATTTATTAAGCATCTACTATGTGCTAGGCACTCTTTTAACAACAAACAGAGAAAAGCAAAAGACAGCCCCTGCCCTTTCAATCCAGTATCCCGGAATACAAAGTACAAACTAGGCACAGATTTTTACAGCATTTAAGATTCTGGTTTAAATCTTTAGAAGTATGCTAATTAATGGCATCAAGAAACACTGATGATGTATGAATTGAGCTTGAAAGCTATGGTGGTGTATATGCTGAGGTGACTGGATGGAGGAGAGATTTAAGCAGGAGGCTTTAAATGATTGCCTAAGACTTTATGAAGGAAATGATCACTTAATTTGAGACTAGGTAATAGGATTTAGGCCCAGAATGGATCTTAGGGATTGTCTAGTATTATCCTACTATATTTTTCATCAAGTTTTATTGATGCTTCTTGTTTATTTTGCTACAATTCTTTTCTAATATTGCCTCCTCCTCTTACAAATGAGATCATGATGTTCAGAGATGTTTTCGCTCATTGAAGACTGTGAAAATAAAAATGGCAATTTTGTGATTTAAACTTGGGCCCTCTTATTTGCAGTTCACTACTTGCTACACTCCCTCCCCAACTCCCCATCATACTGACTCTCCCTATACTTAATTCATCCATGATGTCAGGGAAACCAACCCTATGTCTTTTTCTTCAAGTTGAAAACTTGTCTCTGCCAGTTAGATCCAAGAGGTTGGTACTTTGTAGAGCTTTTGATGAAATGATCATTATAATGAGAAGAAATGTGTTAGAAATATGCCCAGAGGAGCAGCTATGTAGCACAGTAGATAGAGAACCAGTCCTGGAGTTGGGAGGACCTGAGTTAAAATTTAACCTCAGATATTCACAAAATATTCCCAGATATTAGTCCAGTTTGTATAGACCCTGTTCCTCTTCTGTCTTAGAACTGATATTAAGGGTTTAACAATAATTAAAAGAAATATTCCCATAGCTAGTGGCAGAACCTTTCCTTTACCTGCTCCAGTTTCCTTGAAACAAATCTCCATTCTAAACTCACAGTCCAATTATTTCTAAAATGTGGGCAAGACCTAGACATGGTGTCCCAAGCCTGAGGCTCTTTGGATATGATTTGTAGCAGTGTTGCTACTTAGGCTTTTTCCTGTGAGTCCTAGTAAGTAACATGGCGACTGACTAATGGAGTGTGGTTTCATAAATGAAAACTTCAGCTCTTATGACTTGGAATAGTAGCTCTAATTTATGATCATTCAAAAATCTTCAAACTTAATCCACTGTATACACTTAGTGCATCCTTACACTTCCCCCCCTCATCAATATGAAATAATTATTTCTTTTTTTTAGATCAAAATCTGAATTAGTACTGAATTAATACCCCAAAGAAGAAAGCTGAACAAAATCCTATTGGGATCCAGGGGTGAGTTAAATACTGGTATCTTGAGGGAATTCATTAATCTCACATAGGTATGATTTCCTACCAGGAGGTACCATTCAACACTTATTTATACCCTACAGATGGCCCCTATCACTTTTTTTTTAAAAAACCTTTACCTTCTGTCCTAGAATCAATAATGAGTATTGGATCTAAGGCAGAAGAGCAGTGATGGCAAGACAATGAGGGTTAAGTGACTTGCTGAGGATCACGCAGCTAGGCAATGTCTGAGGACAGGTTTGAACCCAGGAGTTTCTGTCTCTAGGCCCAGTTCTCCATCCACTGAGCCACATAGCTACACATCCTCCTCACCCCATCACTTTTTAACTTCATTTTTTGAGAGATGACCCTCTCATCTCTCACTGAGCCTTAGAGAATTTCCTGAAGATGGAAAAGTTAAAGATTCTTCCTTTACTGGAGAAGTAGATACTCCTCCAACTATCAGAGGTGGTACTTGGACACAGTTATTCTTTGCTTTGATGCCAACTTGCTATCACCTATAACATGCTTGTTATCCATTGCTCTCCATGCATGGAAGGTGCCAAACTCCATTTGTTGGGAATGTTTCTTCACCTGAGAATTCCCTATACCAATGAAATAAGAGATCCAGACCCTATAAGTATCTCTATGCCTTTCCTTGTGGGATGACAAGATTATACCCCATTATATTTATCTTAAAAGATCAGAGATCTGTATTAAGTAGCTACAGCATTTGTCAAAAATGGTTCGACATTTGAAAGAATATCAAGATTTGCTTAATGTGAAGGTGGCATTGGATATTGAAATTACAGCCTACAGGAAGTTATTGGAAGGTGAAGAGACCTGCTTGAGTTTTACCAGAATTGGAAGCCTGACCAGTGGCTACTCTCAGAGCAACCAGGTCTTCGACTACTCTGCTTACAGTTGTCTCCTGACCAGCTCCTACTTGAAGTTTGCTTGTGCCTTCCTCTCTTACTACACCAGTCATGTCCAAAAATAGATTGAGGTGGAAGAGACCATTGGGATGACCAAGGCAGAAGAAGTCAAAGATAAACCCCACTTTGAAGGATAAGTAGAGGCAGAGGAAGAAGGGAAGGAGGAAGGAGAAAAAGAGGAAGGAGATGAAGAGGAAGAAAGTGCCAAGGAGGAATCTGAAGACAAGGAAGATGAGGAAAAAAGTGGTGAAGCTGGAAAGGAAAGTGAAGAAGCTGAAGAAGAGGAAGAGAAGAAAGAAGATGCTGCTGGAGAAGCAGCTGTAGAGCAGAAGAAGAAAGATTGAGTTCTCTTTTCCTTGAATCTTTCAGGTTTCCCCCAAATCAGGTCAATAATCCCCCACTACTCAATCTGTTGATCTCTGAATGCTGTACAGAATAAGAAACCACATATTAAAAATGCTACTTATCATACATTTCCTTGTATTATTGGAATTTGTATATGTGTCTTTATTTACCTACTCAAAAGTAAGGCAGTGTGGTATAGTGGAAAGAGTCTAGGAAGTAGAGTCAAATC
Organism: Monodelphis domestica; assembly: GCF_027887165.1. NCBI lineage: Eukaryota > Metazoa > Chordata > Mammalia > Didelphimorphia > Didelphidae > Monodelphis > Monodelphis domestica. Next base: position 291,281,966 of record NC_077231.1, read on the forward strand.
AATCCTTTGTTGTTTCTGTTGAGTTATTTCAGTTGAGACCCTTTGTGATCCTATTTGAGGCTTTCTTGATAAAGATATTGGACTATTTTGCCATTTCATTTTCCAGCTAATTTTCAGATGAGGAAACTGAAGCAAATAGGGTTAAATAATTTCCCCAGAGTTACAGATTTGAACTCAGTTCTTCCTGATTACAGACCTGGTACTCTATACACTGTGAACCCCAGCTGCCCCAAATGAATCCTAAATTTGCTAAAGACTACTTTTTTGATGATAGATGAGTCATTTATTCTATCAAGGCCACAATTTTCTCAACTGTAAAAATATGGAATTGGACTAAAGAGCCAATATGGCACAATGGAAAAATGGTTTGACTTAGCATCAAACAAGAGTTTCCAATCGTAACTTTTTCACTTACTATAAGCATAACCTTTGGCAAACCACTTAACCTCTCTCTACCTTGGTCTCCTCAATTGTGAAATGAACAGTTTGGACTGTTTCCTTATTGATTTAAATTTGTGATCCCAAAACTCTACTAATCCCTCTCTCGCTCTCTCTCTCTCTCTCTCTTTTTGCAAAGGAAATTAATTCTATTGAAATATAGTTATAAAATATATTTTAAAAGTCCATCAACTTTAGCTTCAGAACCTTTGGTCTAAATAAAAGAAATTCCAACTTCTTCCCCATACCCAAGCTATGGCTACACACAGGCCCATTTTCTATGATGATTCTTATTTTTTTATTCATCAATTTCTACATAAAAAATTGAAATGAAATGTCTAGTTAAGTTCCCCAACCCCACCCCACCAACCCTCAGAATTGTACTTGACCCTGTGCTTTAAAAATATTTTTTCCAGATTTCATGTTGATATAATTTTAAATATTTTTCTGACATTTATTAGTCCATGCTTTCTCTCTTCCTCCCTTCCCTCCCATTCCCCAAGAAATCCTTCTTAATTCTGATGCTTCTTCTCCATTAAGTATTTCCTCTTTATCCTTTGGGTCAAGCACTAGGAAGATCAGATAGCTACGTGACCCTGGGCAAGTTACTTAACCCTATTTGCCTCAGATTCCCCATCTGTAAAATGAGATGGAGTTGGAAATGGTGAGCTACTTCAGTATCTTTGCCAAAAAAAACCTCAAATAGGGTCATGAAGAGTCAAACATGACAGAAACAACTAGACAACAAAGGCTAATTGATGACAATTGCTTGTGTTATATTAGAAAATTATTAATAAGTGAATTAACATGGGGCTACATATTGAATGGGAACTTGTGAGCAACAATATTAGACACTCCCCAACTCCTTTGAATTACTCTTAGAGCCCTAAGGGTAGAGTAGTCAACTGCCATCTTGGGACTAAACCTTTTGATGTGGGAGAAACACATTCAAGTTTGTGGCTGGATCTCTCCCTAAGAGTGGGAGTCTCAAACTCCATTTGGTCCAGAAGTAAGAAAATAATGTTATTTGAAAAAGTGGCAGTTCTTGGTGGCAAAATAGTTCAATAACTGGTGGAATAGTCTGGGGGCTAATCACGTAGCCTTAGAGCCAATGGATAAGCCCAGGGACCAGAAGAGTAGCCTCTTTAGAGGTGATAGTATGTATTAGCAGCTCCACCATAGGGTGGCAGCTTCCTCTGAGGAGTGAAGATACCACCTCCTCTATGGATTGGTGTTGGTATATTTATTGGAATCTGGTAGCTTGGTATCTCCCCTTCCATATTCAGGTAGAAGTATATTTTGGGGTTTGCTGCCATAGGGAATAAGGAGCATGTGCAAGATTGGGGGATTCTTCTGCAATGCCAGAGTCCCCAGTGCGCAGGTTCCATGTTCCTCCATTGTCCACCTTGTCATCATTTGTCAGGGAGAGGTCTTGATGCCCTTTCAGAGTGGGAACATGGAGAGGGGATACGGTACATTGGAGGACCACTATAGGTAATTAATTATTTCCTAAGAACAATATAAACAATTAATAAAACAGAAGGCACAAAGCTGATGCCTAGCATAGAACATTACCAATCTAGTACACAGAATGGATAATTGAACAATCCACAATTCATGCTTGACTAATGCTGCAACTACAGGTTTTGCAGTTGATGTTTAACCAGTGCTAACTAGTGAGAAAGGCAGGATTTCAGAGCATGAGGATCCCATTTCTCTTAGTGTCCCTTATTGCCCATTGCCAGTCTATTAGTCTGAAATGAGGATGGGAGATTGAGCCCAGAATAAACATTGAAAGAAGGACTGTGAGATTCTCAAACACAACTGCAAGAAGTTGTTAACTTTCATCTTTGTGATCTGATTTAGTTAAAGTATAGAAAATGATCATTCTGAGATGGTTCTAGAAATGAATGCTTATATGAGGATCATCGCCTAGAGGAAGAAGGTGAACTGAAAGAATCTAGAAACTCCATTCAACATTTATTATTTCTAATTCATCAAACACTTATTAAACATTTAATATGGGTGAGATTCTGTTCTAGGCACTGAGAACTCTGTATTGTAGAGTTGGGTTTTACTCTATATCTGACTGAGACTTTGCTATCTAAATTTAAAGTTATTTTATCTCCCATCCTTGTAATATGAAAAAAAAAGTTTACTAAATCTCTCATGTTTCAGATGAAAAATTTCAAAGATTCATTTCAATGTAGATAAAATATGGGGTGGGGGGCAAGAATTTATTAAGCTCCTACTATGTTCCAGGTACTTTCCAGGTATTAATTATCTCGTTTGATCCTCACAGCAACCCTGGAAGGTAAGTGCAATTGTCTCTGTTTTACAGATGAGAAATCTAAGAGAGGTTAAATGACTTGTCCAGCACCACTCTGCTAGTAAGTATAGGGCTGGATGTGATCTCAAATCTTTCTAATTCTTGCACTTCATCCATAGCACCCTTTAGCTGCTTCAATCTGGATCTGGGGAGTACCTAGCATCACTGCTTTTCTGTATTGACTATTTTTTCATTTGTAATAAAAAAAAGTGGGTGAGAGGAGTGATCATTTCAGCTGTTGGCTTGGGGCCTCTGATGGCAGCGCTTACGTTTCCATTCACTCTAGAGGTGGTGGGCCAGAAGGATTGAATAGCAGCAGAATGTGGGGTTCAAACTGTGGCTGATTGCTTCTTGGCCTTTTGGCTAAGATCAAGTGTCAAAAAGTGCCTGGACATGTCTATTCCTTTTGTAGAAATGCTTTTGGAGAAAAAAGAAAGCCTTTAGGACAGAGGATGATCCTCCATAGTTGCATCTCCTTGTTTGCACAATGGCTGCAGCATTTTTGTTTACCTGGTAGGTGGCCACTCCATGCCTCTATGAGACACTGCATGAAAATATGCTTCTTTCTGTCTAATGGAAATTTGCTTTTCCTCACCCAGGCTCTGCTCTTCTTTGTTCTAATCTGAAGTGCTAGGAGGACAAGCAGTCCTGCCAGCCCCTGTTGCCATCTCCATTCACTTTTTGTTGGTGTTTATAATTCAAACAAATCTTTCTCAAACTGCCATTTTCTCCATAGAGATGGGCTTATCCCTTGCGTTTTTTGTCTCCATTTGTACCTCGTCAAGTAGCGGATCTGCCATAAAATGTGATGACTGGATTTCATCTATTTTGCCACCCCCTAAGAATTCATTGCCCACAGTGTTCCAACTGCTGTTAGAAGAGACATTTTCATTTTTGTGGCACATTGATGGATAACTGGGCTCCCTGTTAGCATGGTCTTCTTTGACTAGGACTGCTGTTTGCTTAGTCCCACATCCCCTGAAGATACTACATAACTCCCTGTATGAAACAAAATTTCCCCATCCCAAATAGTAATAGCCCCAAGTTCCAAAAAGGACAAAAAACAACAACAACAACAACAGAGAAAAGCCACTAGGTACCAGGATCACAGAATCACAGGATTTCAGATTTGAAAGGGACCTCGATGGTGATCTAGTCTGGCCATCCAGTGCTCTCCAAGGAATTCTTCCCACAGAGTGTCCAACAAATGGCCATCGAATTTCTGCTTAACACCCTTGGGCGAGGAGGAATCCATCAATTCCCTAGGCAGGCCATTCCACTTTTGGGCAACTCGAATTTTTAGGAACTTCTTTCCCCCTGACATCAAGCATGATTTTGCCTCTGCAATTACCACCCACTGCTCCTAGTTCTGCCTTCTGGGGCCAAACACATTTAATCCCTTTTCCACATGACAGCCCTTTAAGTACTGAAGATAGCTATCATACCCCTCCTGAGTCTTCTTTTCTCCAGGCTAACCAACCCCTATTCTTTGAACAAATCTTCATGCTTATAGATGGGGTATTTTACAGCAAAAGGAGTGCTCTTGTTGCAAATGTGGTGAAACTCTGGAAGTCAGGAGACACAAAAACTGGGGAAAGTTCTCTAAACTAATTTCCCTTCAGTAACAAAAGTACAGGCAAGGCAGAAATGAGGACAGAGGAATACAGCGACATGCCGAATTCTGGGGATGAGGAGATATCTCCCTGGCCTGTGAATTTTTATTTAAGAAATTGGGGCATACACTTCTTGTAGGTAAATATAAACACCATGAAATATTAAAACCAAGTAATACAATAATGATCATCAACATTAAATAATAACATGCTTCCTTGTTCCTGGTAACCTGTCCCAATGTCCCTTTAATCCCTATTTCATATTGAGTTCTAGCTGTTCCATGTAGTCATCCGGACTGTGGAAACATCTTCTTTTGGAAATTCTGGAAAAGCCTCCATTCTCAGGGCACTTCTGGAATGATCTCCTCCTAGTAAGTCCACCTCTCTGGTTACAAGTCACTTGCAGAGATTCCATATTTAATGTTGCTAAACTCTGTTAGTAACAAGGACTTAATGCAATTAAGTACAGCCTCCTAAATTTGGTTTCCCAGTAACTAGTTTATGTCATAAAAAAACAGCTCAAATCACATGAATCTAAACCTATTAAAGACAGAGCTATAAGATCATCCAAGCAGGAATCCATAATTCCCTTGAAAGGTTAGACAATTTCAATTTTTACATAATACTCGCTCTTTCTATCTTTATCCAAACTCTATACCTGATATGAATGATGCCATCAAGAGGTTGAAGGAAGACTATTAAAAAAGGATCTATGAGGACCTGACTTGGAAAATGAGCCTTTCTGTGTCTTACTATCAGAGATGATGACAGCCACTTACCTGCCCTTTGAGATCTGTTCTGTAGTAAAAAGAGCTCTAATGCTGCTAATTGTGGCCTTTATGACTTAGGGCAGTGATGGCAACCCTATGGCATGTGTGCCAAAGATGGCACTCAGAGAACTCTCTGTGGGCATGCGTGTTGCCCTCTTGTTCATTTTTAGAAAGGCAGAGGGACCTGGACAGAGCTGCTCCCTTCCTCTCCACTGTGCCTAATGACATGTTTTTTTCACATCACCTGCCCCTCTACCCAGCAGTCCAATGGGAGTGTACAGAGGGTAAGGTGGGTAGCTCACAGGTGGCAGAACTGGGAGGGGAGTAGAAAGCTTGGGCTGCTCCCCTCCTCTCTATCTGTGCTGAGGGCATTCCTCACTTCACCCACCCCTCTGTCTAGCAGCCCAATGGGAGTGTTTTCTCCTTCCCTTATGTAGGGGAAGGGTCGGAGGTGGAGCCTGATGGGCACTCAGTGGGATGGGATGGGGCATGACACATGGTCTGGGGGAACGGGGCATGACACAGTCTCTAAAAGGTTTGTCATCACCGATTTAGGGCAAGTATCCTTATTTCTCTGTATCTTGGTTTATCACATATAAAATCAGAGATTTGGTTAGTAAATCTGGAAGGCCTCTTTCAACTCTAAAGTCACAATTTCCTGATGATCTCATGGTTCATGATGACCTTGTCAGGGTCCCACGCATTTTCTCCTAAGTATCATTCATCTTCAATATCCTCTCAAAAAAGTACATGAAGGGCAGTTAGATTGCTCAGTGATCTGAGAGCAAGATCTAGGGATAAGAGGTCCTGGGTTCAAATCAGATACTACAAGCCACTTAACCCCAATTGCCTAGCCTTTGGTATATTTCTACTTTTGAACTAATACTTAATATTGATTCTAAGGTGGAAGGTAAGAATTTTTAAAAAGGATAAAAAGTGGGATAGCCAAGGCAGTGCACAGGAGTTCATTAATACCTATTTCAGTTATTTGCTTAGTCTCAGTTCTCTTGAAGACTCTACATAATTCTTTGTATGAAATATATCTCCTCTATCATAAGTAGTAATATCCCCAAGTTCCTAAAACTATAGAAAGCATACTCAAAAGTTCTTAGGTACCAGAATACAGAACGACAGAATTTCAGAATTGAAAGGGATCTGATTGGCCATCTAATCCAACTCATATCTTCATCATCTCTTTATAAGGAATTTACATTTTAGCATGCCAGCCTACTGAGGTCATCTGGCCTCTCTGTGAAGATATCCAATGAGGAAGAATTTCAGAAATGGAGGAGTCTTCAGTGGTCATCTAAGTCAACACATACTTGAAAACATGCCCCCACTCCAAATAGGGGATGATTGATCATCCAGAGAGAAGCCATGACTTTCTGAGGCAGCCTATTCTACTTTTGGGTAACTCTGATCATTAAGATGATTTTTTCCCTTTCATCCTGATCTCAAGCTCCAAATTGCCTCTTTGAAACTTCTGCTTATATTTCTCATTTTTGTTTCCCGTATCAATCCAACTAAATAGAATCCTTCTTAAAGTTTGAAGGCAGATACCATATTCCTCTTGAGTCTTTTTTTCTCAAGGTTATACATCTCAAGTGCTTTAGATGGTCCTTATATGACAAAATCTTGAGTTTACCATTCATGCTGTCTTTCTTTAGATGCTTTGTAGCTCATTAATGCCTTCTATGAGATGTCTCTAGAAGTAAGATTAGATATATCAAGACGATCACATATGAGCACATGAAAGAATTGCTAAGGTATGGAATTCCCAGTATCCACCCTACCCTAATACTCCATCCCACTGCCAACTATAGTTTCCAGGGTAACCTATGTTAATCTTCCTCCTCTTTCTGGTGGTACTTTGTTGGTACCCTGGAATGTCATTTACCTGGCTTTTCCATACTTTAGGACAAAGTTAGGGAGAGAAATACAACTTTTTATTTTTGTAATATGTTTATAGTATATTTGACCTTGTCCATTATCAAAGCCCAAAATAATTCAAGACATCTCATCACCACTTGTTGTACAAGTGATAAAATGGTCTCAGAGGAATCCAGCGAAGTTGTCCAAAGGTGCATCAAAATGAGTAATGGAAATAAGAAAGTAAGCCCTCTGAATTTCCAATACTTCAAGTACACTAGGCTAAGATGTGGAAATGAAGGGATTTTTAAAAAAAACAAATAAACAAACAAAACATTTCCCAAATAGGCTTGCTACAGGTAATCTGCTTCAACAGAAACCATGACAACAGAAAGAAAGACCTTGTCAATTTTTTTAGAGCTTTCCTTTCTTGATGTGTTTATCATGCTGTGACCTTGGCAAGAAAAGGCATTAGAGAAAAAAAATAAATGGTTTCCCCATATTGCAGAAAAATTGTACCAATACAAGTAGTTAAATTTCTTTTTACACCCATCAACTTAATTGTGGAGACCCCAATTCAAAGCTACATGTGGGCGAATTTTGTAGGAACCCTAGACAAGAATGGAATGTACTCTTGACTATAGCCTGAAGAGTGTACTCATTACCTTCCAGATGACATCAACTTGGCTTGTAAGAGTAGGAATTGGGGATGTGGAGGAGGTCAGAATTAAAAGTGAACTTGGAAAATTAGAGGAATAGAGAAAAAAATAGTACATTAAAGACAAAGGACAAGTTAGAGAAGACAAATGAATCATTTCCTCATTAACCTGAAGTTTTATTAGTGGCAACCTTGGTTATTTGGAAGAATAACTAGTTACCAAAGGCACTGGAGGAAAATCATTGTATTAAAGTTCATGTACTATCACCTTTCCTTTTCCTTCCTTCCCCCATCCTCCAGCCAGGAGATGCATGAAATCACATTCTGGGCAGGAAGGACTTAAAATTAATCATAATCATACAAATAAAGGTATTTTATTTTATTTTATTATTATTATTTTTTAAAACCCTTACCTTCTGTCTTGGAGTCAATACCATGTATTGGCTCCAAGGCAGAAGAGTGGTAAGGGTAGGCAATGGGGGTCAAGTGACTTGCCCAGGGTCACACAGCTGGGAAATGTCTGAGGCCAGCAAATAAAGGTATTTTAAAAATAGGATTGGTAATTTGGTTTTCCCTTGTCCAACTAAGACTAAATTCCAGATTGAAATGGTTGTGCCTAATATTCTACTAGAAGTAGAAACACTGAAAAGTGATAGCTAGTAGAATAGGATATTATCAGAATCAATACAAATAACCAACTATAAATTAGGCTAGGATTTGCTGTTGCAGGGGTGATAGTCTGTAATATACTCCTGTACCTTCTAAGACATATTGGATAGTGCACTGACCACGTAACATTATAGTAAGATGTTTAATTGCAGATAGTGGATTCCAGGTGGGGGTATAGGAGTTTCTGCTAGAAGTATATTGGACAACAAGCTGACGCATGTTGGACCTCTTCTAATATATGCTATAAAATTTTAGATAGTAGATTCCAGGTGAGGTGAAAGGTGAGATATTGCTGTTAAAAGCTGAAGCACTAGGAAGTCACAGCTGATAGAGTGGGAGGAGAGAGACTAGTTAATGCAAATATCCAAGGGGGATTAGTTAAGAGTAGGGATAACATATTGTCTATTTTAACTCAGATGTCAGATTGACCTGGAGTCAGCAGTATTGCCCTAGGATACATCAGTGGTATTGTATTTGCTTCTTGTTTTTGTCTTTAAAATATCTTTTACATTTTTATTATTTTTTATTTCTACATTATCTTCATTTCTGATTATATCTCTCCTCTCTTTGACTCATGATGCCATTTTTCATAAGAACTTTTAAAGAGAAGGGAAGAAAAAAAGAAGTTGCTCAGCAAACCTGACAATTCAACCAAGTTTGAGAGTAATTTTATGCTATGTTTCAAACTGATGATGCCCCCCCCCCCCGATCTAAAATGAAGGAAGGATAAAAAAAAAGATATTTTCAAATTTCTTCTTTGAGGGTATACCTGATCATTATAGTTATTTAGATTGCTGCATTTGTGCTCAGAAAGACTCAAGTTTGAATTCTGCCTCCAATATCTTAGTTATGTGACCTGGGATGTCTCAGTTAATTCTTTCATTCTAAGTTTCTCCATATGCAAACTGGAGATGATGATGGCACCTATCTCATAGAGCTGTTGTGATGATGAAACAAAATAATATAAGTAAAGTACTTTTCAGACTTTAAAGCACGGCATGAAAATTGGCAGTTTTAAAAATGATTTTCATTTACATGATTGTAGCCATGTATATTGTTTTCCTGCCTTGTGTGTGTGTGTGTGTGTGTGTGTGTGTGTGTGTGTGTACATCAGTTTGCATCAGAGATGTTTTCATTCTTCTTTATATCCCTTGCTTCTTAGGCATTGTCCTATTATATTACACTCACATTTCATTTGCTCAGTCATTACTAAATTGATGGGCATTTACTTTGTTTCTAGAACTTTGCTCATCAAAATGACTTTATTTCTGACCTATTAGACAAATAAAAGAAGCTAAGTGAGCTAGAACTTAGAAAAGGTTCTTTGTTGGCTTTTTCCCCTTAGCATTTCCCAACCTCAACCCCAAACTGTCATCAATCAATGATCAATAATTCATTAAGCACCTTCTCCAGTCAGACTGTTATTGTTCGTTCATTTCAGTCGTGTCCAGCTCTTTGTGGGGCTTTCTCAGCAAAGACATTGGAGGGGTTTGCCATGCCCCTCTTCAGATCCTTTGACAGATGATGAAACAGAGACATTAAGTATTAAGTGTCTTATAAGTCACATAGCTAATACGTGTCTAAAGCCAAATTTGATCTCAGGTAGATGATCCTCCTAACTCAAGGCCAGGCACTCTATCCACTGTACTTCTTAGCTGTCCTACTGGGAATACAGAGACAAAAGGAAACCGATCTCTACCTTCAGGCAGGATAGGAATGGTAGAAAGTCCTTCTAGCCCAGAGACCTTTCTTAGCTTCAGGGGTTCCAATGGGTTCCTTTTTGTCCAATACAAGAGCTTGAAGCAACCTAGGATAGAATATGAATTTTGTTCCTGTGAATGAATTGACAGACTACTAAATACTATGAAATATTTCCTGCCCAACTCAACCTTGGTTATCATAATTCATAAAGCAACTCAGGCTTTAAAACCTCCCTCTAGTATAATCAGGGGCAGCTTGTTGGCTCAATGGATAGAACACTGGACCTAGAGTCAGGAAGACCTGAAATCAAATCCAGCCTCAAACTCATCCTAGGTATGTGACTCTGAGCAAATCATTTAACCTCTTTTTGCCTTAATCTACAAGAGACGGAAAGGGCAAAATACTCCAGTATCATTGCCAAGGAAAGTCCATGTTTAGTGTGGTTCATGGGGCAGTGAAGTGTCAGACAAGATTGAATAACAAAAATAATGTAATTAGGGGCAGAGCCTGCCTTGCTTGGGACATTTCCCAAAGTACTTATGGACCTGGCATATATAAGAAATTGGCATTATTTCTCTTATTTTAGGATATCTGGTTAACATATGTTGAGAACAGGTAGAAACCATGATAAAAAATTCTATCATATTTCTAACTGATCAGACCCTCACTAAAATGGGGCATCTAATTGAGTATTCTACAGTTGAAGAAGGATTGGAGATCTTGAAAGGGAAAGGTAAGTAAGACATGGGATAAATTTGAAGATGGCATAGATGTAAGAAACAACTAACTCAGTGGATGACAATGTTAGGATTTAAAACAATCTTGATAAGATATTGAGTTGAATCTCTGAAATTTATGGCTAGATTTAATAGGGATAAATGTGAAGTTTTCCATTGGAATTAAAAAAATTCACAATACTAAGGTGACAGAGGTGTGTCTAGAAAACAGTTCATTTGAAAAAAGATTCTGGAGTTTTGATAGAATTTAGAACCAATAAGAGTCAATAGTATGATGTGGCCATGAAGGAAACGAATGCCATCTTGGCTCTATTTATGAAGTTCTTTGGGTCCAACAATAAGGAGATGTTAGTTCAATTGTATCCTGTCCTCATCAGAATACATTTAGAGTATTCTGTTCAGTTTTGTTTACTACATTTTAGAGATGACTTTGACAAGGTGAAGGAATGTTCAGAAAGTAGCACGCCGGTTGGCAAAGGGCCTTAAGTTCATAGTGTTAAGTGATTTTTTGAAAAGAAGTTATTAATATCTCTTAAACTTCTAAGATCTGAGAGTGGAATCCAAAGGCTCTCCATGGGCAACATGCACATCAATGAAGCCAACAATCAGTTTGACAAAGAAGCATGCATAAGATAGTTGAGTCAGATGAATTTGTTTATAAAAATAGAGGGATAAGGAATATCCTTTACAGGAAAAAGAGCTTTGACACAAGATATTACAGAAGGGATGTCCTTTAGGCACCTAGGCTTATGATTAATAAGATTATTTAAAAAGGGGAAAATATAGTGCAATACATTCTTGCACATTGGAAAAATATAGTGTCTACAAAATACTAAGCAGGATACAAATTGGTGGTCAGAATTTTACATGAGAAATTTGCTATCTTTCATAAACTATAATAAATATGCTTATTATAAATACAAACCTAAAATACTCTGGGAATTTGGCAGATAAATTATTCTGAGAATGAGGCATTGTCACTGATGAAACTTGATCACAATTACCTAGACCTTTGATGGCAAACCTATTGCACGAGTGCCAAAAAAGGGTATGCTGAGCCCCCTCTGTGGGAACATCTGTAGTTACCTGCCAGCATTCATTATTAGAAAACCAGGGGGACTCTGGGTGAAGCTGTTCCCCTCCCTCTCTCCATGTGCCTGGGGACAATCTTCACTTCACCCACCCCTCTGCCCAGCATCCCTTTTGGGAATGCTTCATCCCTTCCCTGTCTGGGGCAAGGCACTGGGGAAGGGGGGCTCACATGCTGCATGAGGGTGCAGTGCAGACAGCAGCCTGTTGAATTTGTGGCAAAAGTGATTTCTGTGGTGGAGTTGGAAAGAAGCTAGGCTTGAGGGAAGTATAGGTCACTGCATAGCACATAGCTGGAGGGGAGAAGAACACTTGGGCCACTCTCCTTCCCTCTCATCACTCACCCCTCTGCCCAGTAGCCCAATGGGAGTGCTTCCTCCCTCTTCTGTCTGGGGTAAGGAGGGCTAGGGGGCAAGGTGGGGGGGCAGGCATAGCACTTGGTCTGAGGGGGTGGGGTGGGGTTAGGGCCTGGTACTCCATTTTTAAAAGGTTCACAATCACTGATCTAGACATATATGAATCCACAAAAAATTAAGAATTTTTTAAGGCAGATATCAGACTTAATATGATATTAAATACCTTTATGGTATAAAGCTATATGAAATGAAAAGCTTTCAAAATGCAAAAGATACTGAAGAAGAAATCAATATTACAAGAAGAAATTAAAAAATAAAACATAAAAACCCAGTGGAATTGTTCACTGGCTCTGGAAGAGGGACAGAAGAAGGGGAGGGAAAGAACATGATTCATGTAAGCATGGAAAAATATTCTAAATTAATTAATTAAATAAATAAACTTAAAGACTAAAAAAAGAAAAAAGAAAAAAAACATGTCTTCTGTGTTGTACTATTTATTACTAGAGTTGTCCTGAAGACTTTCATGGAACTTAGAGAAGATGAGTTTACATGCTTACATTCTAACACTTATTCAATTACAAAGACAGTTATTATAGCCACTTGTACACTAATCCAAAGAACATTAAATGGAAATAAATATTAGCAAAATAGCAATATATTCTAGGACTTTTTCTATCTGAATTCCATGAAATACAATGAGAAGAATATGGCATTAGTATTCCTAGTATTATTACAACTATTAACTACTAGTAGAACTACAATTACTACTACTACTATTTACTGTTCTAACTACTAATACAACTACTTCTACTGCAACTTCTACTGCAACTTCTACTACTACTACTACTACTACTACTACTATTACTACTACTACTACTACTACTGCTGCTACTACTACTACTACTACTACTATTACTACTACTACTACTACTACTACTACTACTACTACTACTACTACTACTACTACTACTACTACACTATCACAAAAATAACAACAAGAACTACTAGTACTACTATCACTACTTTATGATAGAGAAATACCGCTGGATTTATTGAATGAAACTGACATTGCTTTATCATTGTACAGAACACAAAAATTACAAGAATCTAAGAGTGGACTCAAAAGACATTTCAGAGGCAACATTTCACATGAATTCAGCACATAATATGTTGACAAAAAGATTCACTAAACAAATGGCTGAGTCAAGTGAATTTGCTTATAGAGGAATTGATGATAGTGATACAGTACCAGGTCATTGCTACAGGAAACAACAAAAGCCTTATTCCTAAGGAAACTATAATTATTTAATTCAACAAATAAAATACTGGACTGGAACATTATCACAAATATAACTATTGCCCATAATCACCCTGATGTAACATTGACCCACAAAAATTTAAGAATGTCTTTAATATTTGTTGTCATGGTGAACACATAACCTCCAAATGATGTGAAATAAGAAGTTCTGTAAATATAGAGACCTACAAGAAGAAATCAAAACCATGTTGAAATAAGAAAAAAATATGTTTAATTCTCCCCTTTCATTGCCTTATTACTAAATCTCTCTCAAAGATCTTTTAAAAAGAGCCAAATTTAGACTTAGGTCTGGGAAAGTCTCTTAATGATTAGAATTTTCAAAATAAAATAGGGTGTATTTTCTTAGTATTTAGTAAATTTCTCCTCATCCCAAGCCTTCTGCCAAAGAGTATATGACCAATCACTAGTTAGGTAGGGGAGATTTCTCTTTGGTTATAGGTTAGAATAGATGGTCTTTGAGGTCCCTTCCAACCCCAAATTCTGGACTTTGCTTCTGTATTTAAATGGTTAATAAGTAAGACCATTAAGAATAGGTTAAATTTAGGAGAAGGAGATTATTTAGTAGTCATACTAGTCGGAGAAGTAAAGGCTGAAAAGAAACTTAAAAATAGTCTTCAAATAACAATACTCCAACCTTCCTCCTTTAAGAAGCTGCTTTTTTCTTCCCACCATTGTGGAATCCTCCCATTGGTGACTTTTCTCCAGAACCTCCATTTTGACGAAGGAACCAGTCAAATCAGTCATCTTTCTCTGAACTTTGCCACCATGTCCTTGACTGGATACCTCTTCCTCTGCTTTTAGATCTCCTCAATTAGAATGTAAACTCCTTGAGAGAGGGACTATCTTTTTGTTTGTATTTGTTTTCTGAGCACTCAGCCCAGAGCCTGGCACATAGTAAGCTCTGAATAAATATTTGCTTACTTGTTGACAATAATAATGATAATAGCTCTATGTATACATGTAATGCTTTAAGGATTGAAAAGAATATTCAATGTATTATCTACATTGAGCTTCATAAGACTATTAGGGAAGTGCTAACACAAAGGTTCTTAACATTTTTTTAATATCATAAGATCCCTTTTAGCAGTCTGGTGAGGTCTATGGACAAAATAACATTTTAAAATGCATTAAATAAAATATACCTGCTTACAAAGGAAACCAATTCTCTTGAGACAATTATATATATATATTCATTTATATATGTATATATTCGTTGTTTAAGTTATTTTTTAGTCATATTTGACTCTTTGTGACCCCTTTTTTGAGGAAAGTTTTCTTGTCAAAGATACTGGGGTGGTTTGTCATTTCCTTTTACAGCTCATTTTACAGATGAGGAAACTGAGGTAAACAGAATTAAGTAAGTTGCTGAGGGTTACACAGCCTGTATGTGATTGAGACCAGATTTAAACTATACTTTATATATATATATAAAGTTCATATTCCCTAGGTTAAGAACCTCTATTTATAGATATTATTACCTCATTTTCTAGATGAGGAAACTCGGGCTTAAAGAGGCTGGGTGGCTTTTGAGCAATCACACAGCTAGTAAATATCAGAGGAGGGATTTGAACCATGGTTTCCTACCTATAAGCTTTATACAGAGGATGGTGATCATTTAGTTTCTCTCATTTCTACTGAAAACAGAAGAAAAAAGAAAGCATCTTTCGACTTCAATGCTTTAGATTTAGATTACATTTAAGAACAAGTTGCCTAATTGAAGAAGCCAATCAAGGCTTGTGGAGGAATACCATTTTGTCAAAGTCTAAAAATGGATCAATCTTCCTCTGTCTGTAGTGATGGTTAAATGTGGTCAGGATTGGAGCTTGGGCTGGGCCAAGATGGGGAGAAAGTTCGTCTCCCTCCACCACTCTGGTCTCTGTGGTTGGTGGTCTCTAGCCCAAAGGGATATAAACAATATGATTCTCTCATCACCTTAAATATGAAGCTGAAGCAATGGGGCCAGAAGGTTCTGCCATCCAAAGGTTGTATTTTTGTGCGCAAAAGCAGGCAAGGGAAAATGTTAGTCTCAGTACAGTGACCTAAGAAGAAGAGAGAAAGAAAAGACTTATCTTCTGCAGAGCTGCAAGAACCTCAAAGAATTTACCTTGGACACAGCTGCACCACACCTGCAGCCTTCAGCACAGGGGAAGTTATGGAATGAAAAACAGCAAATGCCTTTGAGCAAAGGGTGTTGGGAAGTCCAATAGCTTTCCAGAATCCATCCTATTAAAGATATTGCCAGGGCAGGGATAAGGGCAGACACCTGGTGTTTTACTTCTCCAAACTTTTTACTTCTTATAATTCTTTCTAAAAAGTCCTTTCTACCTTTCCTGGGTCCCTTAATATCAGTACATTCTCTAAGAGATCAGCTCTCTGTTATCTGCTCTGTATCTTGTTTGTACATGGTGGTTTGGATTTTGTCTCTCCAATTAGATTATGAGCTGCTTGAGAGCAGGGACTGGTTTTGTCTTTCTTTGTATTCCCATTCCTAAGTACAGTTCTTGGTGCATTTATTGCTTAATAAATACTTTGACGACTTTTAAAAAATGGATCTTATGGTGGAAGAGACTCAAGTGTGACCACACTCAAGGGCATGACCTGGCATAGTGATGGCAAACCTTTTGGAGACAGTACCCACACTATGCCCTCACAAGCATGTGAGTTGCCTTCTTACCCCAATAGATGAGGGAGGAAGCATTCCTATTGGGTTGCTGGGCAGAGGGGCAAGGGGAGGTGTGAATTGTCCTCAGGTGTGGTGGAGAGGGGGAGGAGAATAGCCTTCTCTGGCATGCATTCCACAGGTTCGCCAACCCAGACCTAGTATATGACCATTTCACTAGTCTAAATACCACAAAGGCACATAATGAAGATGAAGGAAAAATAGAATTTTAGAATAAAAATGAATCTTTACCTTCTGTATTAAGATTGATCCTAAATATTGGTTCCAAGGCAGAAGAGGAGTAAGGGCTATAGAGTTGGGGTTATGTGACTTGTCAGGGTTATGCAGCTAAGGAGTGTCTAAGGCCAGATTTGGACCCAGGACCTTCTACTCCATGCTTGGCTCTCTATCCACTGAGCTACCTGGCTGCTCCAAGAATAGCAGTAAAAAAGATAAATGAAATTCACGACCACAAAAGTTGCATGAAGTTTTATGGAGGTATGGAGACTCCCAATAGCTGTGAGAATTATCTTTGCCAACTAGCCCTATAAAACATTCAGTTTCTGTGGATAATCCACTGCTTTATGGTTGTCCTCTTCCCCTCAGGCATTTTGTCTTGGCAAGTTAATTCATGTCCTGAATTTTTTTGAATTTAGTTTTGAATAGGATATTTAACTATTTTGCAATAGTTATGAGAAAAGATATGCACATCAAGAGAAAGAACTGTGGGAGTAGAAATGCAGAAGAAAAACACATGTTTTATCAATTGGTTCTATGGGTATATGATTGGGGGTTTTGGTTTTAAAAGATCACTTTATTACAAATATGAATAATGTGGAAATAGGCTTTGAGTGATAATATATGTATAACCCAGTGAAATTGTGTGTCAACTCTGGGAGGGGGGGAAGAAAGAGGGTAGAGAGAGAATATTGATCATGTAACTGTGGAAAGGAAACTAGAACAAGTTCTGGACTTTCTGCCACTGTGTTGGAATAAGCAACAGTGGGAATATTAGAGGGAGAGGAATTGACAAGACTGACAGTTGGTGGGGGAAGGGGAAACTGGGAGTGGCAGTTGGTTTTGTGACTAGCATGTCCTTCCTGGTGTGGGGAGTGTGAGGAGCTATTCTTCCCAGTCTGGATGGAAGTGCCTCTATTTTCTTCAGCTTGGAGACAGGCCCCAACCAGCTCTGAAGGTCAGAACTTTTCTTGTTGCTTGCTGTCTACTGCTAAGATTTTGAAATTAAGAAAACTAGCACAGATATAGCTTAGACAGGAATAAGAGAAACCCTCCACCAGCCTGCCTCAGCTCCAAAGCTAAGAAAGACTCTAACCTTATTTAGGGACATCCCTCTTTCCTTTTCCCTGATACCTCTTCAATCTGAACTGGTTATTAAAATTTTTCTTATTTGAACATCACAGTCAGATAATTGGACTATCTTTTCTGGGGCATAGAGGGAGCTGAACCTCAGTTCAGTCATCCAACTACAAATGGTCCTTGTTGGACCCCTGCTGGGTGGCCAAAGTTTGGGGAAAGGCTTGTCTCTCAGGAGGGTCCATGTTTACCTGCTCTGGGGCATCTCTCTCCTTTGCCTCACCAGCAACCATGTTCCCTCTCTCCCTTCAACCCCTCCATTCCCTGCTACAAACCTTCCATATCCGCTGTTCTTCATATCCACCATATAGAGAAAGATTTCTCTATAAATATTACAGTTTTTGGTGAGCAAGCCAGGAAATATTTTTAAAACAGATTTAGTTGCCCCGGTATCGAAAAGAGCTGGGTAGATCTCATTACCCACTTTTATCATGACCCTTGGTTCTGTGTTCTCATTTTGTTGGCATACTTGGACCATAGATGCATGCATTTCTATTTTGTTCAAATTCCAGTTTTGTTCTTCAGCTACAGACTTTTCTTGTGGCTTTGAACATTCATTTTGCAATCCATCATCAGTTTGCAGTGGAATTGCATTATCATGGAGACTTAAGGATGGCATAATAATGCTTGTGTTTGCTTTTTCTTGTGCAGTTACTATTGGTTGGAATTCTTCTGCATAAGGATTTAAGGTTGACTTTTCTATTATGTCATTGGTATTTTCTTTTGTAATATCATTCCTGCCTTCAGTGTCATTGTCTTCAGGAGGTCTGCTAATTTGAATGTTGCCTGTTATTGCATTTTCTTCCCCATTGGACCCTTCTGTTGTTTGCTCATGTACTTAAATTAATTCATTTGCAGTTTGTATAGAATCTTTATAACCCTCTACTATTTGTGTCTCATATGGTTCTGTTTTGGGTTTTATACTTTCTGTTTATAAAGTATATTTTTTCCTTTCTGCTAAGTTATCTTTGTCTTGTGCTGAGAAATGTTGTAATTCACTGTTGCTTGGAACTAATCTTTCATGTTCTTTGCTTTTAAAGTTATAATGTCCTAATAAGTTTAAGGTTTGTGTATTACAGACTGTTGCCAGTTCTGTTCCTTTCTCTTTCTTTGTAGCTTGTTCCATTGTTTTAAAAAATTTCTCTTTAATCTCTAATTGGATTTCTTCTTCTCTCTGTTCTTTAGTTTTATTTTGTGCTGTTGGAACTCCAAATTCATTTGCATGCAGTCTCCTTCCTTTACATTTTCCCCATTTCCTTTCCCATCTTTCCTTTTTGATGTTACCCCATGCACCTGGCTTCATAACTGACTTTGTTTGGCAGCACCTGAGACTACTTGCGAATAACCTGGTTTCTCTCCTTGTTGGATGTATCTCTCCATGGTTTCTAAATTTGGTGCTTGCAATGAATTCTTGCAATTACAATTATAACATTTTGTATTTGTTTGTGTATTGTTGCTGCTATACTTTATTTTGCTTTACCAGGACCTCTTTTTTGCCACCACAAAGAACACAACTATGAATATTCTTGTACATGTATTTTTCCTTATTATCTCTTTGGGGTACAAACCCAGCAGTGCTATGGCTGGGTCAAAAGGTAGGCAGTCTTTTAGTGCCCTTTGGGCATAGTTCCAAATTGCCCTCCAGAATGGTTGGATCAATTCACAACTCCACCAGCAATGAATTAATGTCTCTATTTTGCCACATCCTCTCCAGCATTCATTACTTTCCTTTGCTGTCATGTTGAACAATCTGCTAGGTGTGAGGTGATACCTCCGAGTTGTTTTGACTTGCATCTCTCTGATTATGAGAGATTTAGAACACTTTTTCATGTGCTTATTAATAGTTTTGATTTCTTTAACTGAAAATTGCCTATTCATGTCCCTTGCCCATTTATCAATTGGAGAATGGCTTGATTTTTTTGTATAATTGATTTAGTTCTTTGTAAATTTGAGTAATTAGACCTTTGTCAGAGGTTTTGGTTATGAAGATTGTTTCCCAGTTTATTATTTCCCTTCTAATTTTGGTAACATTGCCTTTGTTTGTACAAAACCTTTTTAATTTGATATAGTCAAAATTATTTATTTTATATTTTGTGTCTCTTTCTAAGTCTTGCTTGGTTTTAAAATCTTTCCCTTCCCAAAGGTCTGACATGTATACTGTTCTGTGTTCACCTAATTTACTTATAGTTTCCTTCTTTATGTTCAAGTTGTTCACTCATTCTGAGTTTATATTGGTGTAGGGTGTGAGGTGTTGATCCAAACCTAATCTCTCTCACACTGTCTTCCAATTTTCCCAGCAGTTTTTATCAAATAGTGAATTTTTGTCCCCAAAGCTGGGGTCTTTGGGTTTGCCATAGACTGTCTTGCTGAGGTCACTTACCCCAAGTCTATTCCACTGATCCTCCTTTCTGTCTCTTATCCAGTACCAAATTTTTTTGATGACCACTGCTTTATAGTATAGTTTGAGATCTGGGACTGCAAGGCCACCTTCCTTTGTAGTTTTTTTCATTATTTCCCTGGATATCCTTGATCTTTTGTTCTTCCAAATGAACTTTTTTTTTTCTAATTCAGTAAAATATTTTTTTGGAAGTTCAATGGGTATGGCACTAAATAGATAAGTTTGGGTAGGATGGTCATTTTTATTATGTTAGCTTGCCCTACCCATGAGCAGTTAATGTTTTTCCAATTGCTCAAATCTAGTTTTAATTGTGTGGAAAGTGTTTTGTAGTTGTGCTCATATAGTTCCTGTGTTTGTCTCAGCAGATAGATTCCTAAGTATTTTATATTGTCTAAGGTGATTTTGAATGGAATTTCTCTTTCTAGTTCCTGCTGCTGAAATGTGTTGTAGATATATAGAAATGCTGATGACTTATGTGGGTTTATTTTGTATCCTGCAACTTTGCTAAAGTTGTTGATTATTTCCACTAGTTTTTTAGTTGATTCTCTAGGATTCTTTAAGTAGACCATCATGTTATCCACAAAGAGTGATAGCTTGGCCTCCTCATTGCTAATTTCAATACCCTCAATTTCTTTTTCTTCTTTACTTGCTACTGCTATTGTTTCTAGTACAATGTTAAATAATAGAGGTGATAATGGGCATCCTTGTTTCACTCCTGATCTTATTGGGAAGGCATCTAGTTTATCCCCATTGCAGATGATGTTGGCTGATGGTTTTAGATAGATACTGTTTATTATTTTTAGGAAAGACCCTTCTATTCCTCTGCTTTCTAGTGTTTTCATTAGGAATGAGTGTTGCATTTTGTCAAAAGTTTTTCTGCATCTATTGAGATAATCATGTAATTTTTGTTGGTTTGCTTGTTGATATGGTCAATTATGTGGATGGTTTTCCTGATATTGAACCATCCTTGCATTCCTGCCATAAATGTCACCTGATCATAGTGAATAATCCTCGTGATGAGTTGCTGGAGTCTTTTTTCTAGTATCCTGTTTAAGATTTTTGCATCTATGTTCATTAAGGAGATTGGTCTATAGTTTTCTTTCTCCATTTTTTGCCTGCCTGGCTTTGGGATCAGTATCATATTTGTGTTGTAAAATGAATTTGGTATAAGTCACTCTTTGCTTATTATGTCAAATAGTTTGTTTAGTATTGGGATTAGCTGTTCTTTGATTGTTTGATAGAATTCACTTGTGAATCCTCAGGCCCCGGGGATTTTTTCTTGGGGAGTTCTTTTCGATTTCTTTTTCTGATATGGATTATTTAAGAATTCTATTTCTTCTTCTGTTAATCTAGGCAATTTATATTTTTGTAAATATTCATCCATATCACCTAGATTGGCATATTTATTGCCATATAATTGGGCAAAATAGTTTTTAATGATTGCCTTAATTTCCTCTTCATTGGAGGTGAGTTCTTCATTTCCATCCATGATACTGTTAACTTGGTTTTGCTCTTTCTTCTTTTTTTTTTTATTGGATTGACCAATACTTTGTCTATTTTGTTTGTTTTTTAAAAGCACCAGCTTCTAGTCTTATTTATTGGTTCAATAGTTCTATCACTTTCGATTTTATTAATTTCTCCCTTAATTTTTAGGATCTATAATTTGGTTTTCTTCTTCTTCTTTCTTCTTCTTTAAAATTTGTTTGCTTTCAAGTTTTTTGATTTGCATGTCCAATTTATTGACCTCTGCCCTCCCTAATTTGTTAACATATGAACTCAGGGATATAAATTTTCCCCTGAGTACTGCTTTGGCTGCATCCCATGGAGTTTGAAAGGATGTCTCATCATTGTCATTTTCTTCAGTGAAATTATTAATTATTTCTATGATTTGTTCTCTAGCTAGCTGAATTTGGAGAACCATATTATTTAATTTCCAATTAATTTTTGGTTTGCTTCTCCATGAACCCTTACTGATCATTATTTTTATTGCCTTATGATCTGAAAAGGTTGCATATATTATTTCTGCTTTTCTGCAGTTGTATGCCATGTTTTTATGATGTAGTGTATGGTCAATCTTTGTGAATGTGCTATGTGCTGTTGAAAAGAAGGTGTATTCCTTTTTGTCCCTATTTATTTTTCTCCATATATCTATTAACTCTAATTTTTCTATATCCTTTTAACCCAGTGGTTTACTTTTAGTCAATCCCCCTATTCCCCTCCCTTGATATGCTTCCCTTTCTGGCCCCTCCCTTTTTGTTCCCTTTTTGTTTTTTTAGGGTCTGTTAAGTTCCCTCCCCCTCTCCTTCCCTCCCTTTTTTAACTCCCTCCCCCATAACCCCCTTAGTTTTCCCTTCTTCCTTATCCTGTAGGATAAGATAGAATTCAGGATCCCAATGGATCTAGATGCTCTTCCCTCTCAGAATTGATTTAACTGATAGTAATGTTCGAGTATTACCTATTAGCACTCTCTTCTCCCTATTATAAGAGTATTCTTCCTCTCCCCTTCCCATGTGCATCTTTGTGTAACAAAGATTATTCTATTTATTTTATTTCTTCAAGGATCTCTTGGTACCATCATCGATCCCCCCCTTTTTTTTGCTTATCATTTTATAGCCTTTAATGCTCCAATCTTTTTCTGTGAAAGATTCTTCTAGTTACTATAATAATGAAAACATTTTGAGAGTTACAAATAAAATTTCCCCCACATATTAATATATAATTTGATCTAATTGTAGCCCTTAAAGTAGAGAGTTTGAATAAAAATTTTTTTCTCCTTTTTCCTCTTTTTCATATTTACTTTTCATGTTTTTCTTGATCTTTGTGTTTAGATATCAAACTTTCCACTTAGTTCTGGTATTTTCCTTATAAATACTTGGAAATCTTCTATTTTCTTGAATGCCCATACTTTCCCCTGGACGTATATAGTCAGTTTTGATGTATAGGTGATTCTTGGTTGAAGACCCAGTTCTCTTGCCTTTTTGAATATTGTATTCCAGGCCTTTTGGTCCTTTAGTGTGGAAGCTTCCAGGTCTTGTGTGATCCTGATTGGTGCTCCTTTGTATCTGAATTGTTTCTTTTTGGCTTCTTGTAGGATTTTCTCCTTAGGTTGAAAGCTTTGGAATTTGGCAATTACATTTCTGGGAGTTGGTTTTTTTTGGGTTTAGTGTTGAGGGTGTTCTATGAACTCTTTCAATGGCTATTTGGCCCCCTTGTTCAAGAACTTTAGGGCAGTTTTCTTGGATGATCTCTTGTAGTATGGTGTCAAGGTTTCTGTTAATTTCTGGCTTTTCATGTAGACCAATGACTCTCAAAGTGTCTCTCCTTCCTCCATTTTCCTGATCTGTCACCATCAGTGAGATATTTTATGTTTTCTTATATTTTGTCAGTATTTTGACTTTGCTTAATTAATTCTTGCTGTTTTGCAAGATCATTGGTTTCCAGTTGCTCAATTCTGGTACTTAAGGCCTGGTTTTCTGTTATAACCTTTTGGTTTTCTGCTTTAACTTGGTATTCAGCTATGATTTTGAACCATTTCCCACTTCTGTAACCAGAAGGCTTCCATCTTTTTGATAAGCTCCAATTGAAATTCTTCCAGGGCTTATAGACAATTTCTGTGTTTTTTTTTCAGGTTTTGCCTTCATTTGAATTTAGTACAGTATTTCCTCTGTAGCTGAATTTTTCCTCCATAAAAATTTTCAAGGGTGACTGCCTTCTCATTTGTTTTGTTTTAGAAGGATTTTGAGGCTCCTGCACACAATTAGCCATTTTCATGGATGTTTTTCCTTCCCTCTTTAGTCAGAAATCTGAGAGAGCTGGTTAGGTTCTCTGTGTATGGAGTTAAGGAGGAAGGATTTTTCCTGAGGCAAGCTCTCAAATCTCCACAGTCCTTTGCTGCTCTTCTCTGTTCTACCTTCCCAGGGGCACTCAAAGTCTGCTCTCTCCTGCCCAACTGTGTTTCCGGTCTAGCTGTTTTAAGGGGTTGGTAACCGGGGGTCCTAGTCAGCTTCCAAGGACCTAGAAGTGCCCCTTGCTAGTTATAGAGGTGCTCCTCACTCACTCCCTGGTTCTGGCGGGTGCGCTGGCTCTGAGCACCTAAGGTCTGCGTTCCCTTGCTCCCTTGAGGTTTCCTGCCTAGTTGCTTTCAGAGGTGGGTCCCTAGCGATCCTAGTCAGCTCCTGAGAACCTAGAGGTGCCCCTTGCTCACTCTATGGGTGCCCTTCGCTCACTCATTTTGGCATGCCCTGACTCTGGCTCTGGCTCTGTAGGTGTGGTGGGGGAGGGTGGATTGGCTCACGTTTGGTGGAAGTTTTTTCACCCTCTTATAGATTGGAAAAGCCCCAATCCAACATACCTTCAATGCTGCACCCTACTGTAAAGTTCCTCCATTCTTCTGAAAATGATTTTAAAGATCTTTTGGGATAGTCTATGTCAGTGTGTGCTGGGGAGAGGAAGTGACTCGCATTTAGACTGCTGCCATGCTTACCCAGAAGTCCTGAAAAAATATTTTAAATAAATAAAAATTAAAAAGTCATAAAAATGTTAATAATGAAGATTAAACCTAAAAATAATAATTATTTTAGGGTATTTCAAAAGTTTGACTAGACCTATAATAAACCTATTCTCAATAACCAGATATTTTTCTCCTTTCAAATTTTAGAAGAGTGACAAATATCAGGGAAGTTGTCTTCCATCTAGTATGTACCTAAAAAAATCAACTTTTACAAATGGTTTTTCTCTGTCAGTCTATAGCCATGCTTTCTCTCTTTTACTTACATGATATGAGAACTGGCTACCAGAATCATGAAAGAACTTCATTCATGTAAGGCAGAATAAATGGTGTTCAGAATTCCGTACTTACTAAGGCAGGAAGTTGACTATTGCATTTACAAATGTTCTTAAGAAGAAGAATTCATACAAAAGGGGTTTTCCAGCGAATAACTCTAACTTAAACAGAAATTTAAATGAATCATGCTCCCCTATTCACTTGACATTCTGCTTAATTGAAGTTTGACAGTAATAAAAAAGATACAAATTTGAGGGAATATGCATTTTAGATAAGGGATTTTCAAATAATTATTATATAAATCAAATATGTACATCTATATTTGTTTCTTTTTTCTTGTCTATTCAATCACCCTCCCCCCATATGGATTTATATATATATATATATTTATTGATATAATTTGGAGTTTTTAATTTATCATCAATCACTTCATCTATCTTATGTTTTTGTTAGCATTTAAAATGGAATCTCTCTAGATGCTGTTATTAATATAATAATAGCATTTATATTACTTTATGATTTACAAAGCACTTTGCAAGCATTATTTTGTTTTATCCTCACAGTAACCCTGGGAAGTAGATGTTATTATTATATCCATTTTTACTGATGAGGAAACTAAGACAAATAGTTTAAGTGCTTTGTCCTGGTCAACACAGCTAGTAACTGTCTGAGGTTATATGATTAATAATAATAACAATAACATCTCAGCATTCACATAGTGCTTACTATGTGCTAGGCATTGTGCTAAGCACTTTATAAATCATTCATTTGATCATTAAAGCAACCTTTGGAGATTTTTGTTATTTAGCCATGTCTAATTCTTCGTGGCTCCAATTGGGATTTTCTCAGCAAAGGTATTAGAGTAGCTTGCCATTTCCTTGTTCAACTCATTTAGCAGACAAGGAAAGTGAGGGAATCAGGGTTGTGATTTGCCCAGGGTCACACAGAAGGCAATTAATTGTCTGAGGCCAGATTTGAACTTGGGAAGATAAGTCTGATTCCAGGTCCAGCATTCTACAGCACTCCACTGTACCACCTCGCTGTTCCATCCTGGGAGGTAAGTGTTATCATTTATTTACTTACTTAATATAATTTATTTCCAGACTCCTTTCCCTCCCTGCATCATAGAAGGCATCACCTATCAAAAAGATATGTATATGTAGATTGTGTCTTTTCTGTTTCTAATTTTTAAGTTCATTTTCTGGAAGTGGACATACACAAGTTATTCTCCAAGTATTAATGCTATAGCTATATATAATATTTTCTTGATTCTACTTATTTCACTCTTCATTACTTCATGTGGGTCTTTCTAAGTATTTTTTAATTAACCTGCTCATCATTTCTTATGGCACAGTAGTATTCCATCACAATTATATAATCCAATATATCTTCCCATTCCATTCAATTTCTAGTTCTTTGCCACTGCAAAGAGATCTGCTATAAATATCTTGGAGCATATAGATTCTTTTTCTTTTTCTTTGATCTTCTTGGGAAACAGATCCAAAGATGGTATTGCTGAATCTCACATTATATAGTTTTATAACTCTCTGGGAATAATTAGAAATTGCTCTCTAAAATGGTTGGATTACTTTAATCAATAGTGTATTGTGTCCCCATTTTCCCATATTTCCTCCAGTATTTGTTATTTTGCTTTTTTATCATTTTAACAAATCTGATCGATTTGAAATGATGCCTCAGGATTGTTTTGATTTTCATTTCTCTAATCAGTAGTGATTTAGAGTATTTTTTCACATACCTATATATGGCTTTGATTTCTTCATCCCCAAAATGTCTATTCATATCTTTTGCACATTTGATCAATTGGGTGATGGCTCTTATTCTTATAAATTTGACACAATTTTCTCTATATTTTAGATTTGAGACCTCTATCTGAGAAACTGTCTATACAAGTTCCCCCCAGTTTCTGCTTTCTTGACATTGGTTACATTTGTTTTATTTGAATAGAAACTTTTAAATTAGATGGAATCAATATTATCCATTTTATGTTTCACAATGCTCTTCATTTCCTTTACTCATAAATTCCTCTCTTATCTATAAATCTGATAGCTAATATATATGTTCCCTGTTTTTCTAATTCTTTTAAACCATTACCTTCTGTCTTAGAATCAATACTGTGTATTAGTTCCAAGGCAGAAGAGTGATAAGGGCTAGGCAATGGGGGTTAAGTGACTTGCCCAGGATCACACAGCTAGGAAGTGTCTGAGGTCACATTTGAATCCAGGACCTCCCATCTCTGGGTCTGACTCTCAATCCACTGAGCAACACAGCTGTCCCCTTGTTTTTTCAAATTCAATTTTGATATTTTCTTTTATGTCTAGGTCATATGTCCTTTTTTGATATTATTTTGGTGAGTGGTGTAAGATATTGGTCTACACCTTGTTTCTGCCAAACTCCTTTTTTTAACTCTACTTTAAGACTTTACATTTAGTCCTATTAAATCTTATCTAAATATTTGTTGTTCAGTCATATCTGATTCTTCATGACCCCTTTTTTGAGGATTTTCTTGGCAAAGACACTGGAATGGTTTTGCCATTTCTTTCTCTAGAAGGAACTGAGGCAAACAGAGTTCAATGACTTGTCTAGTTTTAAACAGCTATTAAATGTCTGAGACCAAATTTAAACTCTAGTCTTCTCGACTCCAGGCCCAGAGTTTTATTCACTGTGCCACTTAGCTACCCTAATCTTAGTATGTTCAGTCTAATATTCTAGATCATTCGGATCATTTTGACTTTTAAGTAATTCTAACCTATTGCTTCTTTTTCCTTTGCAGCTAGGTGGCATAGACGATGAAGTGTAGTCAGGAAGACCTGAGTTCAGATCCTGTCTGACACTTACTAGCTATAATGTCTTGGTCAAGTCAACTTAATTTCTCTCAGTCAGTTTCCTCAGTTAGTAAAAACACCTACTTTACGGGGTTGTTTTGAGGATTAATTGAGGTAACATAGGTAAAGCATTTAGAAGACCATGAAGCCAGCTATTAGTTCTTCTTCGATGGGTTAAGTTGCCAGCCCAACATCACAGGAATATCAGGTGGTAGAGCCAGGATTGGCACCCAGGACTTGAATTACCTATCCAGTTTTCTCCCCATCTATCAACTAGTATCTCTTTGATGGTTCTTGCCATGGACCTGGACAAAGGAGAACTGGGGAGCAACTCCCAATCTCCCATAATTTCAATAAAGGCTGTTGTGACTAAGCAGAGAAGTAATGGGATGGATCTGGGGCTGTTTGAGTTAACTTTACCCACAGACAGATTGATCTGGGACCCAGCTGTGGACCCTTTGGGCAAGGAGGATATAAAAACAGTTTTAAGATTTTGGCAGAGAGCTCCTGAGACTCCAGGGAGTTGCCTTACTGCATGCCTTTAATCTGCTAGCTAGCAGTTTTTGCCAGCTTTTACCTTAGCGGATTGCTTCTTACCACCATGGGAACTTCAGGTCCCTGGGGCTGGGCAGGAGTTGTTTATTTGAACCCTTCGATTCTGCGTGGTCCACTGCACCAGACACGAAACCATTGTTGTCATCTTGTGCCATCCTAAAGAGGGATTTCCTAGATCCCCCTAGAATGGTAGAGAAGGATCAGGCAGCTGTTTCAGTTTTGTGTCATTGTACATATTGGATGCTACATAATTAGGTTTAAAAAACTATCTTGCAGGAATGCTATAGGATGCTTTAGCATATTGTGCTGGGGTGAGTCAGCTCTACAGAGGAATGAGGAACAATTCAGTTTCATAAAATCACCAAATTAAAAATGGGGAATGGCAGAAAATTCCAGCCTGAGATGAATTCTTCCTAGCAGCCTCCTTCAGGAGGAAGTTTGTGAGGGAAACCATGGAGAAGCAAATTTCTTCCCCCCATCAACCCACCTCCAAAATGGTAGATTTTTTTCCTAATAGAAGAATCCTGTTATTTTAGCAAACAGAAAGACTACATAAAAATGTCAGAAAGAAACTACTTTCAAAGAAAGAAATAGAAACAGACTCACTAAAGGGATCTATGGGGGATAATTATCAGAGCTCTTAGTAGAGCCAGATGACTGATTTAAAGTTATTGTTTCTCTAAATTCTGCAAAACAAAATGGAAGAAAAAAGAAAGAAAGGAAAGAAATAATGAAGGAAGAAAAAAGGAAGGAAGATAATCATCAGGTTTTGTCAGTAGTCAAAACGTTCCTTCATAAATAGAAAAAGTTCTAAGTTGGATTTTTTTCTCTTCTAAGTTTATCAGATCTTTTCTCTAACTCATGAAATCCTATAGCGTTATCTTGATAAAGTCATTGGGACATGGAATGTCATGTGTGAGGAATACATAACGAGTCAATGTGCCTAGATCACAGAGTGCAGGGAAGGGGGTAACATCTCCCAAAGCAGGAAAGATAAGTTGGGTTCAGGCAAAGAAGGGCTTTAAGAATTGAACGAGAGGAATTTATCCTTTAGAAGAAGAAGAAGAAAAGAATAGTTATGAGATGATTGCATTAGGACTGGAAGATGGAAGAACCTTGCTGGGCTCAGGGTTGTAGGTTTCACTTTAGCTCCAGTCAATAATGTCTTTTTTTTTTTTTTCTGAGAGCTGTTCATCTGCTGACTCACTCAGATGAGTGGGGATGGCTTAGTTCCTAGCTGATAAGTGTCTATTTTGCAGCCAAAGACTATAGATTCCCTAAATGATTGTGTGTGTGTGTGTGTGTGTGTGTGTGTGTGTGTGTATGTGTGATTATGTTAATGACAGGCAGGAACAGAGAGACACACAGAGAGAAATAGACAGACAGATGGAGCACAAGAGAGAGAAGAGAAGTGAAGAGAAGAGAAGAAGAAAAGAGAAGAGAAAAAAAGAGAAGAGAAGAGGACAGAGAGACAGTGGAATAAGAGGATATCTAAAAGTAACCCAATTGCAGTAGAGGGAAATAAATGTTTCCAAGCCTTCCTCTATCACCAAATTTATTTTCCATCAAAAGAGTCCTCTGACTTCCCAACAATTCTGGAAAAGCATGAGACCCTTTCCCATACTAACACCAACATGAAGCAGTATTATAGTGTCTCTGTTATGGATCAGTCTTACCAGTCTGGGTCTAAATCTCCTTGCCGAGTTCCTTGACTCCTTTGACATGTAGTGTCCTCAGTTGTAAAATGAGGGGGTTTGGATTTGCTTATTCAACCTATAAGTATTTAATCAAGGATTTTTTATAGTAAATAGTGTGATACTGTGGAAAAGTGTAAATCTCAAATTTCCTTAGACTTATAAATGTTGGAAATTTCACCATTGGGATATTTCATATTTGGAAAATTTCTTACTGATAGTCTATTGGAATGGGAACCCCATTGGCATGGGAGGTTCCTTCTCTTCCCTTCTTAAGATTACTTTAGGACAGAAACCTTTTGCTGACTCAAAGAAATTCCTGTTCTATGCTTAAGCATAGGTCAAAGTCCTTTCCATTGTTCAGCAAAGGGTTTCTTTGAGTCCTGATTGATTTTAGAATTGATACAATGGAGATACTTGGAATAAATCTCCACCCTATTCAGTCCTAACAGGATTGAGTAAGGGCTGCAGCCTAGATCAAAATTTAATTATTCCAATCTCTACCCTACTCAGGTTAACAGGATTTAGAAAGGGCTGTAGCAAAGGAGCAAAGATTTAATCATTTGAAAATATGACCTTCAACAGACATGTGCAAAAGCCAGAAACCTCTGGGCGGTCCTGGGTTAAGCTAGAGCCTCCATTGGCACAGGGAAATTGATGAACAGTAATTGGTAGTTGTTCCAGGTTAGAGTAGCCTCTTACACCATTCCTGTTCATTTTTAAACTGACATTTTCCAGTAGTCACAAAGTTCCAAATAGCTTGATTTCAACCTGGAAATTCCACAAAGACAAGCTCCTTAAGTGTGACTGCATTAAAATTTTTTATTTGTATCCATAGTGCCCCACACACTAGATGGTTAATAAAATTACTGATTGATATGTCCACTAATAAGTTGGTTTATTTTTCTGGACCATGGCCAATCTTTCTTTCCTTCGGAGAAGTCTTATTCCAAAGTCTGAAATGGACCCTGGAGTCTCTAAGAGACTTCCAAGGTAGTATAATCTGTGGTAGGGTCTACCAAACTAGTAAAATCCAGTTTGGACTAGGTCATCTTTTTTTTTTAATGTCTTATTCTAGAAGAATCTGGCCAAGTTTGGAAGATTTCATTTCTAGGCTGGCTTTTGGAGATGATTATACTAAACTAGAATGGGTTTGTAGTCCCTCTTTGTGGGAGAAGTATTTATACTGATAAATTACAATGCCTTGAAATTTGGAAGTAATGAAGCAAGCCTGGAGGCACCTAAGTCCAGAAACTCAAAGGTCTCTATATCCTTTTCCTTCCTTTCCCCAGTTGACTTCTCTTATCAACATGAGGGTAACTGAAATTCCTTTAAAAGCTTAAAGTGAAAACAAACAAACAAACAAAACAACAAAACCCTGAAGTAGGTAACCCACTGGCTGAAAAAAGTGGAGAAGCACTGCACTGCAGGAGCATGGAATCAAAGGATTTGGATTCAAATCCTAACTTTACACTTACTCTCTAATGACCCTTGGCAAGTCATTTTATCTTACTAGTCCTCAATTATAAAAAATGGTGGTGCATCTGAAATGAGCTTATAATACCCTTCCATCTCCAAAACTCTGATAGTAATTAAAGTAGAATGGGACAATGCCACTGAGTACATTTCTTGTGATCGGGAGTAGAAGTGTCTTTGAAACAATCTCCAATGTAGAAGAGGCTATGCAGCCTACTTTTGAAGATTCATGATGACATATAAGGTAAATGACTTGGAGAGATTTTAGAGCATGCACAGTCAGTTGCTGTTTCCTATTTGCTTCCATGTGGTGAAGAGTCTTTTTGATTGACTATGTAACTGTTAAAAAATCAATAACTAACTGACTAGAATTCATCTTTTTCTTGGGTTAACTCTTCTTCTTTTGAATGAAGATAGGCAGTGTTGTGAGGCAAGAGTCTTTAGAGTTTCCTTTTCAGAAGCGACATCACTTGTGAATACGAGTCTTGGTTCTTTGCCTTGGTGTTTGGTTTTGGTGGAGATTGGAAGCTATAACTTTGAAGGGTCAGGAACATAAGCCATCCACAGATTGGGAAGTAAAGCCTATGTACTCTGGTTTTGTAGCCAGCTTCGAGGACCTAAGTAACTTTAGAGACCCTTTTCAGAGGTAGCTGAGACAGAGGTTCATCTAATAATAATATTCCATTTTTATGTAGACTTATTGGGACCGATGCAATGTAGAAATGGTGTTAACTTTGATCCCACGCTTCCCAAGGATTGAAGTGGGCAGAGGGGAGTGCTGCTCCAAGGTGTTGAGGGAGGGATACTTGTACTCTTTTTCTTGCTATATCTGCAAAATAAATATTCATTTGTAAAAGTGAATTGATGGACTTTCTTACTTTCAGCAATACTATGGTTCAGGACAATTATGAAGAATTTAAGACAAAGAATGCCATCCACCTCCAGAGAAAGAACTGTTGGAATCAGATGCAGATTAAAGCATCCTATTTTCCACATTAGTTTATTTATTGTTTTATTTGGGGTTTTTGGTTTTTTATGAATGTTCTCTTTCAACAATGACCAATGTGTAAGCATATTTTGCATGAAAATACAGGTATAACCCAGATTAATTGCTTACCATCTCTGGAAGGGGGGAGGGAGACAATTTGGATCTTATGGAAAACATTGTTCCATGTTGAAAATTGTTATTATATGTGATTGGGAAAATAAAATATCTTTGAATTAATAACTGATGATATTTAGCTAAATGGAATTGGGATACTATTCACTGGAGGTGGGAGAGAATACACTGCAATAGGGGCTTCGGAGAAATTATCCAATCTCTCTGGGTTATCCCTAGAACCCTGAGGGAGAAATATAGATGTATTGTTTAGAGAGTGAGGCAAGAGTACATGCTACAAAATATTTCATATTTCCAAGGTTTGCAATTCATTTTTCTCACAGTAGCCCCATGTAGTAAGAAGTAGAAAGGTAGTATTTTGACTAGTCACATTTTACAAATGAAGAAGCAAGATTAGGGAAGTTAAATTGATTACTTATAGTGGAATAGCTAATAATTGTCAGAGTTAGAATTTGAACCCACTTCTCCTGGGTTGAAATCCATCACACTTTCTGCTATGTCAAAGCTATCTCTTTGATTTGATTTGGACTAAAGTATAATTCCCTGGAAAACATTTGGTATGTAAAAGGGGGAAATCCATCATAGACAAGAAATACTTAGAGGATTTGATTAGGAAGACAATCTGCGTCTGTTTTTTATTGCCTCCTACAGGACCTAGAAAGAATTTCTTTAGTAGAATAGAAACTACATAACCTAGCCATGAAGAGTTGGAGTGAGAGAGCAGAGAAAAATATATTAAAATGCCTTTCTGAGCTAAACTTTTCAATAGGAGGAGAAAGGGAAATATGTATTATATGATAATATAGGTATAATTTATATAATATTACTCTCCTTCTTGGGGAGAAGGGTGGGTTGGTATGGAGGGGAAGAAAAGGAACGAGACATTGATTTTTGGTCACCGCTAATGTGAGAATTTGCTGTTCTTGGGTAAGTATATTCATCATTGCATATTTAAAACAAATCATTTGTATTATATTATTTTTATGCTATATATTGTATTGTTATTTTAAAAATTTAGAAAAAATGCTAAAAAACCATACCAAGAATAATAGTGTTGGTTGAAAGGAAAATCTTATTTATTTGCCTATGTTCTGAAAGAATTTAACAACTTTATTATGTCAAAATGTTATGTATAAAATAAAATTTTCTTTATGGAAGATTAAAAAAAGACAAAGCATATCCTGTTAATTAATGATTTGAGCTTGATGGCCATTGGATTGAAGTAACTTGAAGCTAAATGATCAGTTAACTCCAATAAAAATGATATTGTTTCTTTTAAGACTGCCTTTCGCTTAACTTACTAATGAATGTCACCCAAGTTGTCATCATTTCCCTGGCCTGTTTGTACTCCCTTCATTGAGGTTTATTACCTTTGGTTCTTGTCTAGTGGAAAACAATGGTAGTGTATTCATTTTTTTCCCTAGGTGTCATATGTGGATTTTGGGAAGAACACAACTGACTCAATTTTGTGCTGTATTTGCTTTTCTTTTTCTTTCTGTTTTTTCCTTCCTTCCTTCCTTCCTTCCTTCCTTCCTTCCTTCCTTCCTTCCTTCCTTCCTTCCTTTCTTCCTTCCTTCCTTCCTTCCTTCCTTCCTTCCTTCCTTCCTTCCTTCCTTCCTTCCTTCCTTCCTTCCTTCCTTCCTTCCTTCCTTCCTTCCTTCCTTCCTTCCTTCCTTCCTTTCTCTTATAGTGTGACACTGAAAGTACCTAATGTTTCCCGGAACTTTTCTTCTCCCAATCACTTTACAGTTACAAAATAAAGTTGAATACTTCCCAAGAATTTACTTCTCTTTATTCTATATAATAAGGCACATAGTAGGAACTTAACAATTATTAATTTTAACTGATTAATAAAGAAAATATCCCTATATTTGGTCTGGTGTAAATAGCTATGGTAAAGACTATAATTTAAACATTCTCTTTCTTTTGCTAAAAATGTGTCTTTTCTTATGTACCCTACCAGATCTTAACTAATAAGGCTTTGTAAGTCTGACTCCTACCTATATTTACCCATATTCTGTGTCCTGTAACTCAGGAAGAAGGATTAAAGTGACTGGTTTTTATAATTGAGTAAAACCTGTTGGGAAGCAAATTTATTGAAAGCAACATTGTTGTTATTATTAACACTAATAACACTGAGCATTTATAAAGCACTTTAAAATCTGGATATTTCTCATTTGTGGAATTGTGAGATGCATATGTCCATCACTTATTGATGAAATGTGTCATACTTTTAGATCAATAAATTGCACTTTACTTCTCTTTCTGTATATGGTGCTGGCTTATACATGCAGGGACTAAGCAAGAAAAATTCTGAATTAAAGTTTCAGAAAATTTCCTGAAAATTCTTGCTATATCAGTTTTACAGATGTACAATATATATATAATATATACATTTCTTCAATAGTCTATCCTTCCCCCCTTCTTCTGGATAACCTAGAATCTAATTAAGAATGAAGGGGGATTTTGTCAGTGTTATCCAGAAGCTTATCCAATCCTCATGTTTGCACTGCAAAGAAACTTTTTCTTGTTTTTGTAGGAAGGCATAGAAAATAACAGAGGTAAAATTGGGACACTAATTCATTGCTGGTGGAGTTGTGAATTGATCCAGCCATTCTGGAGGGCAATTTGGAACTATGCCCAAAGGGCAATAAAAGACTGTCTGCCCTTTGATCCAGCCATAGCACTGCTGGGTTTTTACCCCAAAGAGATAATAAGGAAAAAGACATGTACAAGAATATTCATAGCTGCACTCTTTGTGGTGGCCAAAAATTGGAAAACGAGGGGATGCCCATCAATTGGGGAATGGCTGAGCAAATTGTGGTATACGTTGGTGATGGAATACTATTGTGCTAAAAGGAATAATAAAGTGGAGGAGTTCCATGGAGACTGGAACAACCTCCAGGAAGTGATGCAGAGCGAGAGGAGCAGAACCAGGAGAACATTGTACACAGAGACTGATACACTGTGGTACAATCAAAGGTGATGGACTTCTCTACTAGCAGCAATGCAATGACCCAGGACAATTCTGAGGAGCTTAGGAGAAAGATGCTCTCCACATCCAGAGAATGAACCATGGAAGCAGAAACGCAGAAGAAAAACATATGATCGACCATGTAGTTCAATATGGATATGATTAGGGCTTTTCTGTTAAAAAATCACTCTGCTTCAAATATTAATAACATGGAAATACACTTTGAACAATGATACATGTATAACCCAGGGGACCTGTTTGTCAGCTCCAGGAGGGAGGAAAGAAGGGGAGGGGAATCATGAATCATGTAACCATGGAAAAATATTCTAAATAAAAAAAGGAAAAAAGTTTCCAAACTATAGGTTTGAAAAAAAAGAAAATAACACAGAATGAAGAAAGGACTGTACAAATCTATTCAGGTTGGTTTTATGATATATTATTCAACCAGGAGAGAATGAGCAGGGAGGGAGAGAGAAAGAGAAAGAGAATGGGAGTCAGAGACACAGAGAGATTGAGGCAGAGAGAACAAAATCAAGAGAATGAGAAACAAGAGAGAAAATGAAGAAGAATGGGGAATGAAGACATGGACACAGAAGGGAGACAAGTAGAGAAGGAGAGAGTACCCAATTAATCAGATTATATTATATCTGGTTTATTAATAAGGAAAATTCAAAAGGGATCTGTTGGAAGAAAGTTTCAAATACTATCTGGATCCCCAGATTTCCCTGTAAAGAACATGTCAATTATAACATTGTAAGTCTCTTTGTAATGATAATTATATAATATTAACACCAAGAAGTGGTTAAGTGGAAAGTGCTGTCTCTAGTGTCATGAAGTCCCCAGTTCAAATCCTTCCCCAGACACTAGCTGTGTGAACCTTGGCAATTGACTTAACTGCCTGTTTTCTCACCTGTAGAAAGTAGGCTAACAGCACCTACCTCCCAGGGCTGTTGTAAAGAGAAAATGAGATCATAATTGCAAAGCAGTTTGCAAGCTTTAAAGTGCTTTATAAATGCTAGTTCTTATGATTATTAGCAACAACAACAACAATGATAATGAAAACAATATTGCTTTTGGTGAGCTACTTCCCAAGACCTTTTTATTTAGTTATAAAAAAAAATCATTTTAGTTATCTACACAGAACAGAAAATAGAAGAGAATACTAGTAAAATAGTTGCTTGTTTCAGGACTGTTTTTTGATGGATTTCATTGAACGAAGAGGGTAAGAATGAGGTAATAAAAATAACAATATTCACATAAGACCTTAAGGTTCACAGAGTGCTCCAGAGACAACCTTATTTGTAACTTGCAACAACCCTTTGAGGAAAGTGCAAATTTCATCCCCCTTTCACAGATGAGGAAAGTCAGATGGAGAGAGGGAATCATTTTCTGGGACTCAGACAGATCTTGATTATCTGGTCCAGGATCCAAACTCAGGTCTTCCAGTCCCTAAATTTAGACCTCTATCAATTATGAATTCAGTCCCGAAATCAAGTTCTCTGTTACGAATTTCCAGTTGGGTTCTTTGTAGATAGATCGATTTGCTTTGAGAACATGACACATCGGGCATGTTTTGGATGGCATGAGGCATAGAGGGAGGTAGAGAGGATTTGAGAAGGGTGCTGGCTTCACAGGTGAGCTGCATGAACTGAGATTGAAGTAGTTAGCAGCTGTGGATGATCACCCACATTCTACACCCTAGATACTGCCTGGAGGAGGCAGTGAGTTCTTCATTTTTATGTTTTCTAGTCTCCACTGCTCTGGAGGCCCACTTTTTATGCCTATATCACAATCCTTTATGCGTGAAATGGTTCCCAGAATACATTCCTCTTCTCTTCACTCCACACCCACATTAAAAAAAAATTATATATAAACCAACAACAGACCACCCAACGCTAAGTTAAGCTAAGCATTTGCTTAAATCTTTGGCTTATCTCTGCTTTCGCTCTTTGAACAAATGTACAGCATAAGCTAAGTAACCACTCCGCTGTCCTGTATAATAGAAAGGTTATTGATTCCCTGGCCTGATGGACTTTAGAGCACTTTTACACTTGTCAACTATGGGTTAACTAATTCCCCTCTTTTAAGAAAAAAAAAACCCTTTTCTTTTTCATTGCTATTTTGTGCAAATACAAAGAAAATTGGTCTGTTGCCATGTACCCAGGGGGCTCTCAATAAATATTAATTGGTGAGAGTAGCAGTGATGATTTCAAAGATAAAATAAATATATACATTTGAAAAACTAGATTTGCATGGAGAAACTCTATGCTCAGAGATAGCTTCTATTTATAGGATCCCATCATACTGGGCTACCCCAACCTCAAAGGAATAAGTACAAAAAAAGACAAGTTCTTAGTTATTGTACATCTTTCAAAATAGGCAATTTTCTGTAGAATAGATTGTACTGAAACAGCTTCTGTTTTTACTTTGAGTGGTTAAACTGAAATGTAACACACAGAAGCCTCCTGCTCATTTTTTGGCATTACCCTGATGTCAGTTATGCAAGTAATGACAGCTTCAGTGAATTTAGATCTGGAAGGGACCTTCGAGAGGATCTTCTAGGCCAATCTTCTTGCTTAAAAATGGAACTCTCTAGGGAAAGAGAAATAAAATCAAGATTATTCTCCCTTGAGAAGAAAAGGCTGGATAATAAATAATAAGCATTTTCATATTGGTGGAAGATTTGGAAATACATCATGGTTGTGGTTCAACTGATTGCCTTCACCATAGTGGGATAGTATGGGACCTAGAGGAGGGTTTTAATTGGTATAAGGAACTCATGGGTGAGGAAACTTTCTGTACTCATGGAGGTCACCACCTTGTTCACAATTTATATTCTTAAGAGATTAAGAAATTTGCTGGGAATCATATAACCATAGGACTGGAACCCAGGCCCTCGTGGGTTCAAGTTGGGCTCTTTATTCACTATGCTATATCAACTCTCATAGTTGTTAAGCTATTTTCAGGCATGTTTGACTCTTCATGGCCCCATTTTGGGTCTTCTTGGTAGAGACATTGCTGTGGTTCATCATTCCTTTTCCAAGTCATTCTATACATGAGGAAACTAAAGTAAACAGAGTTAAGTGACTTACCCAAGGTCATGAAGCTAGTAAGGGTCTGAGGTCAAATTTGAAATCATGAAAATGAATTTTCCTGACTCCAGGCTCAGCACTCTATCTACTGTGCCACCTAGCTGCCCCCATCCATAACCCCATAATAAGCACCAGCTAAATATTTCTCATTATCTGTTCCCATTGTTTAACTGAGTTGGTTGAACTAATAAATAGTCAACTATTTTCAATATCTACTGAAGAAAAAAAGAAAAAGAAAAACTCACAAGTACAGAAAGGGCTCAGATTACATGTAAGGTATTAACTTCATCGGAAATTCTATCTAATTCTATTTCATGAAACAGAAATACAGAATTGATTTTTGGGATCTTGATGACTCTGCCAGCAGAACACATGCATTAATGAGAAAGCATAGGTGAAAAATTTCCCAGACCTTAAAGCACTATATAAATGTATCATCACCATCACCACCACCACCACCACCATCACTACCACCATCAACACTGTCACCATCACCATCGCTATGATCATTTCTCAGTTCTATGAAGTTGGAAAGATTTCAAGTCAGATCTAGCAATGAACTGTACACCTTTTATCCAAGGATCAGCCTAAATTTGAGAGATTCAACACTATATAGGCCATCAGGGCATGAAGAGACAAGAGGGTGGTGCCACCAAAACATCCTTGACTTTGGAGTCTGAAGACTTTGTTTTATCCCTGACCCTGCTGATATTGTCTTTCTTATCTTGTGAGCAAGTAAAGTGGTGATTTTAAGCCATGTGACTTGGGTTTGAATCCTAGCTTTGGGTCTTAGCATCCATGTGACCTTGTTTAAGTCACTTAATTTCTTGGGTTTTCAGTACCTTCATTTGTAAAATGAGAGGGTCGAACGAACTTAAGTCCAAGGACACTTTTAGTCCTGATTTCTGTAATTCACCCAAACTTGGAGAGTTTATTATTATTTTTAGAGAGAGTGCCCACACTGATGAGATCTCAGATTCACATAGTATGTACTTAGGTTGAAGTGCATGTTGTAAATTTAATGATTGTGTTCTGGAAAGAGGATGGAGAGGAGAGGAGGGAGTAGGAATGAAGAGTGTGGGGAAGGAGTAGAGACTACAGATTACCTATGATTAATTAAGACTCCTTGTTGTCCTGAAATGCTGCATGTTAAGGGGATGCTCAAATGACATTCAGGGCCAACACAGAGATTTAAATATTGGAAAAACAAAAACAAAACAAAAACCCAATAAGAGATGGAGGCAACTTATGAAGAAAAACCTCTAATTCCTTAACTGGGTTGGTTTAACATTTTGGTTAAATCATTGCTTGGGAAAGGAAAACACTCCTTTTGCCAAGTCCTTCATCTAGTC
Organism: Monodelphis domestica; assembly: GCF_027887165.1. NCBI lineage: Eukaryota > Metazoa > Chordata > Mammalia > Didelphimorphia > Didelphidae > Monodelphis > Monodelphis domestica. Next base: position 291,321,833 of record NC_077231.1, read on the forward strand.
TAGAGGACAAGCTTTAGGTAAATGTTTATAATTTTATTAAGATCCTTGGAAAGAGCTAATGTCTTGGCTAAACCCTGATAGCATACAGGCAGCCCCTGACTTATGTGTGCCTCGTTTACATATTCTCCTTGCATTAATAAATACAACCTAACCCCTTCTTCCCTCTGTATTGCTTGCTTACCACTCAGGATCTGTCCTTGAATCCTTACCCCCACCCCCCTTTCTTGCACTGTCCTGGGCTCTTTCCTGGGAATTTATCAGAATTTCCTTGGCTTCTAACCCTACTCCAAAGTAGTGGTGAAATATAGGACAGGATAATTCTCTTGTCCCTCCTACCACTCCCCAACTTCTTTGTGGCACTCCCCATGCCCAGTCTCTATCCTAATCATCTCCTTTGGCATAGAGACTCTTCCCATACTTTATCCACAGTTCCCATTTTCACCCTAAGTCCTATGAGACATGCTCAGGAGAGCTTAAGAACAATTTTCTCCTAAAATGTAGATGAACAGAACATATATAGCTTCACGCCTTGATCTTCACTCCCTCCAAAAGGACTTTCTTGTTTTTCCAATACTACATTCCATCTCCCATCTCCATGGATTTGCCTGCCCGAGGCTATTCCCCATACTTGGAAGGCATTCTCCTCACCTCCCACTTTTATAATCTTTAGGTTTGGTTGGTTGTTTTTTTTTTTGGTTTGATTTTTGTAACTCAAATTCTATTTTCTACTTCTCCAAACTGCCTAGACCTACCACCATCCCACACTATTGCCCTGTTTTTAGTTTTTATAATTCTCTTACTACAGAATTCAAGCTCTTTGAAAATAGGAACATTGATTTTTATTTTTTCATTCACTTTATGAATGTTTGTTGATTGTCTCATCGTTGTTGCACTCCTTTGTCTGCAAAGTCCAGCCATTATCATGTGTGACTTTGAGAGATGAAAAGAAAATGTAAAGATGGAGATGGAGGGAATAGAAGGGGAGAGGAGGTAACTCTTCAGTTCACTGGTTTCCCAGTTGTTACTGGAATTAAAAAAAAAACCCTCATAAATGCAATATGCTTCAATCAAGGATAGGCTTATGGGAAGAAACTGTAGGATAGGACCCATTTCTGTTGACGTAAAGAGAAATGCCAATTGGAAGCTTTGAATAGGGATAGCAGAAGAAGCTGGAGAGAAGACAAGATATGTGACTAGGCAACTTCACAGGACTCAGAGGTGTCCATGGTGTACCCTGTAAAGAAAACTTCCCCTTCCCTCAGCTCTTTATAGCAAGTCTCTACACTATAGATAGAATAAAACAATAAAAACTGGTATGTCAAGGCTAGCTCAGTGAATTGCTAGTATTCTTTTATTTTCAAAGTTTTTGTAAATTTCTAGAACCACACAATGGAAGCACCTATTAATTCATAACAAAACTTGGCACTTAAAAAAGTCTATGTGGGTTTATTTCTCTTTTTCCTTTTTAAAAATCTATAGATAGTATATTCAGTATTTCATTTTTATTATTGAAGGATGGCTTTCCATATTTCTGGCTTTTCCTCAAAGTAGCATGCCTTAGAAATGCTGAGAAGGTTAAATCCCCCTCTCCACTGAGACAAAACATTTTATTTTAGAGTTCTCTTATCGATCATCACAGAAAACTTAGGAATTATCAAAGGTAGATAACCTCATTTCCTATAATAAAACTGATAATATTCTTGTAGTTAAGAAGAAGGTATATGAGAGGGTGATCATAGGAAGTTAAGAACTGAAAGAGATCTAGAAATCCCCTAGTTTTCCTGCCTCAAAGGCTCTCTTCCAACAAGCTGCATCCCAATCATAAAAATTAATATTCTTTGAAAGACATAACAATGGAGATCATTTTGTCAAGTGACTTGATCATTCAAATTATAAAGCAACATGAAACATAAAATGGGGAGATTCGTTCACCACTGGGTTGGGGAAGATTTAGCAAAAGCCCATGTTGAAGAGGTTCTCTCTAGGGACAGAGACAAAGAGATACTACTGTTAACAGGTGACATCATGCTGCTTGCATCAAGCCCCGGATTATTTTAGAGCCTCCTTGAAGAGTTTTGTAATTAGTTAAAAGAGTTTGGCTTAACCATCCACAACAGAAAATTAAGTGGATGAAGAATGTCTATTGTCCACATTGCTACATGAGATTAGGTGGGGAGCTTATCCATCAGTATGTAGGCTTTGGATGAACCATACAAATAAACAATAGATTAAGCCTAGACTTAAAGAAGAGAAGGAGAATGGACAGGATTACCTTTGGGAAGTTGCAAACCCCCCCCTTTTTTGGGCACCAAATATACCAGAAACAGAGGCCATTCATTTTAATACCAATATTCTGATGGTATTATATGGCTGTGAGCTATGGCAGCATACTATCTAAAAAATTAAAAATCAACATCACTCAGAAGGAGAAGAAGCAGCAAATTGTGGATGTATATGTATATGTATGTATACTATGTATACTATGTATAACTATGTATAATCATAGTTATAAAAAAGAGAAACAGAAGAAAGGCTGCCTTAAGAGAAATATATAGTCAAAAAGAAGGTGGGCTTGTTAAATGGTGAGAGACAGAGATAACGTGATTAGTACGTCAGTCAACAGTTAAGAAAGCATTAATTATGCACTTGCTATGTAGTAGGTGCTCTGCTCAGCACCAAAAATTCAATTAGACACTCCCTGCCCTCAAGGAGTTGCCATTTTAATGGAAGAAGACAACATGTAAATGGAAGCTGGAAAGGAGGTGGCAGGGAGGAGAGGGGAATATGATCTGCTGGTATCCCTGTAAAATCTGGAAAAAGTGAAGAAAGCTTCTGCTTTATTAGATGGATCCCCTACAGTGACCTTCTGAGAAGGTATGACCAAAGTCACCCAGGATGGAGAAGGCAGGGATGTCCTGTAATCTGCATCAATTGGGGGAATATTTACACTGGCGAAATCCCAGATCCTTTGGAAAGTGTAGACAAAATGGTCCTCACTATGGTAAGATTTGTGAGGTGGATTTGGGTCATCACTGTCCACTGCAAGATTGTGGTTAGATTCATTTTTGGGGAAAAAGATCGTTGGTGGGCAATTGTTATTTGGAACTTTTTCTGTCTCAGAGCAAGCTATTTGACCATTGTCATCAAGTCAACTGATAGTGTCAAAGATCAGATGATATAAAGCTTTTGTTTTTTACAGAGGTTCATAGAGATGTCATCTTTTTGAGAAGAACATCCTAGGAAGGGTATGGTATAGTACAGAGAGCACTAGACAAGGAGCCAGGAAGATTTGATGTAGACTCTGCACCGGTTTCTTTTTTCTTCCTCCAATAAACATGTAAAATAAGGGTAATTGATTTTTATGACTCTCCTTCAGAGACAGCTAGGCAATGTTGGACCTGGATGCAGGATTAGATATGAGGTTAAATCTAGTTTCAGACATTTACTAGTTGTGTGAATGAATGTAGGCAAGTCATTTAACTTGGCTGCCTTGGTTTTCACAAATATAAAATGGGAATAATAATAGTAACTACCTCACAGTCTTACTGTTAGGATTAAATTTAATAATATCTGTAAACATTTGGCATACTACCTGGCCTTTACAAAACTTCTTAATAAATGCTTGTTTTCTTCTGGCTCTAAATCTCTGTTTCTGTAATTATTATTATATAAATATTATGAGACCTTACTTCTATTAGGATTGAGGGTCACCTAGAAACCCATTGGCTAGCAGTAGTTCTATATACTATGTCTAACTGAGAATTTTTTCCCTTATGTATGTAAAATTTAAAATTATATCTCTAATAATAAACATTATATTTTACCGAAGTTTATTAAAGATCATTAGAAATCAAGGAATAAAGACCTGGTTAGCCATTTTCAAAATCCCCACACACCACCATCACTGCTGATTCTACATCATGCAAAAAATAGACAAGGAGCCTCAATGCCCACTCTCTTTATCCTCTGTCTATAGGAAGTACAAAGTACGTAATGACAGGAAGCCAGTAGGCTCTCAGGATATGTAGTTCTTTTTTAGGGTAACAGATTTTTAATTATGCATGTAATAATAAGGAGGTTTAAATAGAACTTCATCATTTCCTTCAATGCTTGGATGCTTGGACAGAGAAACTGGCTAGTTCTGGGTGTAGGTGAGTGTAGCATACTCTCTAGAAGATGATCTCTTGGCTCTAAGCACTGCAGGAAATGATATCTTAAAGAGAGCCCCTACACAACATTTTTCGAGATTGAAGATTCCCTTTACCTGGGTAGATTGATTCCCTTCCATAACTTACACAATTTTACTGACTATTATTCTGACTGTGTCATTAACCTATGGCCCTTTTTTGAAATGAGTTGGTCATTGGATAAAGGAGAACTTTTTACTAAGTTCTTACTTGAAAACTCACTTGCCTGTTGGATACTATATCCCTTTTAGTAGCCCAAAGAATTACTTTTGGGCCATAAACCTTCTTTTTATTTATTTCTTTTGCAGTAAGAGGGCATACAGTACTCAAATAATTATGGCGGTACTTTTTGGAAACACTGTAGAGCATTTTGCATATCTTAAGGGATAGTGATTGAAAGAATCACAATGAATTCAGTTGTACCTGGCACAGCTGTTGCCTGCAACTCCAAACAGCTGCAACCATTCACTCCAGGTGTACCTTCCCCATGTCCATCGCACCTCTGTAAAAAAGCAGCAAAGAAACTGTTAGAGCTACAGAGAAGTTCACAGAAAGGTTGACACCAAAGATGTGTTTTTCCTTTTCTTAATGTGCTAATTTTCTTTCCACATTTATAAACAGTGACTGGTATAAATTTTTGGCAGGATTGAACTTCTGGGTTTATTTGCATCCTTCATGCCAGTT
>NC_077231.1:291329203-291356703 GCF_027887165.1 Monodelphis domestica
GCATAAGAAGGTGTAGCATATTAGAGGTCACTTTACAAGAGGAATCATCAGGCCAGTTTTAATTGTTCTTCCCTATTGCTGAAGGAGTTTGGGCTGCAACCATAATTCAGGTGTGAATTATCACAAACTATGGGCACGTATGAAATATGAAATTAGGCAGATGATCTCCAGCAAGAATGAATATTGAAAACAACAGAACTCATTCAATCTAGAACTCAGCAATATTTATTAAGCACTTACAACACACATAAATTCCTAGACTCTTTCCTAGGGGAGTTGTAGTTTTGATAAGAGATATTCCCCATCAGTTTTTTACAGTGTAGGTGGGAGAAGAAGGAGGTGGTATGGCATAATGAATAGAGAGCTAGTCTTGGAGCCAGGGAGATTTGGGTTCACATCTATCTCTGACACATAGACTGTGTCGCTTTAGGCAAGTCTTTAAGCTCTTGGCGCTTCAGGCAATTAAATCCATTGGCACAGAACAGTTGCTGTTCTGGGTTGGGAGAGTCAGTTTCCTAGTCTAATGAATTCATGGATCCAGAACAAAGAATGAAGAGTCTTAGACTCATAATTCACCGTAATGTTTGGTTAATGTATCAGGGAACTAACTACAAAACAACGAGAGGGAAGAGGGCAGAGATAATTCAAAACTGGTGGAGGATCAGGGAAAGATTCATCAAAGAGGTTATGGGTGAGTTAGGTTTTAAAGAACGAATGGGAATTCAACAGGGAAGGAGAGAATGGGAGCATCTTATGTGTAGGAAACAAGAAAATAAAGGTACAGATGTAGGAAGGTATGGAGAATATGTGGAGAATTGACTGGATTAATATTAATATTGTGTTCCTAGCACAATGCTTAACACAGGATGAATGCTTGATAAAGTTGTGATATGATTGAAATGGAATACAATTGTGCCATAAGAAATGACAAATGAGATCACAAAAAATAACTTGGACTTATATAAAGTGATGCAAAGTGGAGTGAGCAGAACCAGAAGAACATTATACTCAGTAACAACAATAGTATGTGATGATTAACTTTGAATAACTTAACTATTATCAACAATGGAAGGATCCAAGACAACCCCAAGAGACTCATGATGTTAAAAAGGCTATCCACCACTGTAGAAAGAACTCATGGCATCTGAATTCAGATTGAAGAGTGCCATTCCCTATTTCCTTCATGAATATTTCTCTAGTGTAAGTGATACATGACTTCTTTCACAATATGACAAACATAGAAATATGCACTATATGATAACACATGTACCACTTACATCGTATTACCTGCTGTCTTGGGGAGGGGAAGAGGCATGAGGGAGGGAAAGAACATAGATCTCAAAATGTTAGAAAATGATTATTAAAAATCTTTTTGACAGGTAATTTGAAAATTAAAAATTAAAAAAGTAAGAAGAAGGTATAGAAAAGGAGAGCAGTACCTATGATGGTAGAGAGTATGCTATCATCCTTTTACTCAATTAATATTTCAACAAACATTTATTAATCATTTATTTCTATTTGTTCAGCTTTGGACATCCAAAGACAAACATGAAACAGGTTCTGCCCTCAAAGTGTTTATACTATATCTCACTAAACTATAAGGAACTATTTTTTAAACATTATTTTATTTGGTCATTTCCGAGCATTATTTATTGGAGACAAAGATCATTTCCTCCCCCCACCCCCCACCTATCCCATAGCTGATGCAAGATTCCACTGGGTATCACATGTGTTCTTGATTCAAACCCGTTTCCATGTTGTTGGTATTTGCACCAGAGTGTTCATTTAGAGTCTCTCCTCAGTCATATCCCCTCAACCCCTGTAGTCTAGCAGTTGGTCTTTCTCGGTGTTTTTACTTCCACTGTTTGTCCTCTGCCTGTGGATAGTGTTTTTTCTCCTAGATCCCTGCAGATTGTTCAGGGACACTGCATTGACACTAATGGAGAAGTCCATTACATTTGATTGTGCCACAGTGTATCAGTCTCTGTACAATGTTTTCCTGGTTTTGCTCCTTTTGCTCTGCATCACTTCCTGGAGGTTGTTCCAGTTCCCATGGAATTCCTCCACTTTATTATTCCTTTTAGCACAATAGTATTCCATCACCAACAGATACCACAATTTGTTCAGCCATTCCCCAATTGAAGGGCATCCCCTCATTTTCCAATTTTTGGCCACCACAAAGAGGGCTGCTATGAATATTCTTGTACAAGTCTTTTTCCTTATTATCTCTTTGGGGGATATAAGGAACTATTGACAGGTTTGGAGGAGTGATGTGATCATATTCATGTATAAAGAAGGTGTCAGTGGCATGAAGAATGAATAGAAAGATGGAGAAAGCAGAAGTGGCAAGATCTATTGGGAAACTATCACAATGTTCTGAGCCAAAGGTAATAAGAGAATGTCTAAGAGCAATGGTTATAGGATTAGAAAAAAGGGGAAAGAGTTGTAAGAGATACTGTGGAATTTGATTAAAAAGAACTTCATAGCTGATGGGGTATGAGGAAATGTGGGTTAAGGAAAAGAATGAAGAAAATATTTCAAAGCCACATTGAAACATTTATAGCAGTTTCCAATTTATGATGACTTTTTCCTACCAGAAAATCTTCTATTCCCTCCATTCAAAATGTATCCTGTCTTGAAAAAGAGAGAGATAGACAGAGAGACAAAGACAGAGACAGAGAGACAGACACAGAGAGAGATAGAGATACAGAGAGAGACAGACACAGGGTCCAGAAATCATGATGATCAGGGGCTATAGAGATCTAACACATGGAACCTGTTGAAATATTTATCGCAGGAATTTTCATAGAAAGAAAAACAAATTGGATTCAAATCCTAACTTTGTTAATTATTACCTGAGTGACCCTGGACAAATCATTTACCTCAGATCTCAGCTTCTTCTTTACAAAATGAGAGTCTCAGGCTCCGTGATCTCTTTGTTTCCTTCTTCTTCTGTCTATATAGCTAATAAGGGGGAGAAGAAACTGTCAAAGGAAGTATTGATTTTGATAATGAGAAGTTGGACAAATAATGTTTCTGCTGACACAAAGACAGAGAAATATTCAGATGGAATAAATGGGTTGAGGGAAGTCATTTGAAGCATCAAGAAAACCAGACCATGTTTAAAAGGACATGAGAAGTCACTAGTGGAGAAAGAATATTAAGGGATAGATGAAGAAAGGGAAGTTTAGTGGAAAAAGATCCTAGGGAACACTGAAAGAAAGGGAAAGCAGGGCACTTTGTAAGGAGTCAGGATACAATCTTCCCTAAGAAATATAATCATAGCATTTAGAAATATAAAAGCTATGATATCAATTATTCCACACACCTAGGTTTTTAATAGGTGAGGAAAACTGAAGGCTGGTGCAGTTGTCAAAGTGGCCACAGTCAGTAGAGATTTATATGTAGAATAAAACAGAAGTCATCTTGTATAACGCTCACATTTTATAGGGAAGAAACTGAGGCCCAAGGTCAAGTGACTTGCTTCAAGTCATATAACTTGAAAAGTGTAGAACCAGAACCCATGGCTTCTTAGTCCATGCCATGCCCCACTCCACTTTCCCCAAAACATGCTGAATCCAGAATGAAGCTGGATGAAAGAACCAAGAAGATTTCAGAAGTAGAGGGAGGAACTGTGAGAATGTATTCAAGATGACCTCACATTAGGGAGATGCATTTCAGAGGGGAGCAAATATCTTGAGAAATGGCCATTACCCCCACTAGAGGGAATGAGGCTGGATAGGGGAATTCTGAACCAAAGGAAGCTTGGAATGTCCGTGTTCTCAGTACCTGTTCCATGATGAGGCTGTGGCTGAGGGCAGAGCCAATAAGGAAAGGTAACAACCTTAGGCTGTGTAGTTCTCCATTTTGCACCTTGGACAAAGCACTGGTAGCCTCGCCTAAGTTACAGTTCTGGCTGATTTATATTTTAAGTGGCTTCTGTGTATCCTGAGCACTGATATTATTCCTTTTAGTAACAGAATAAAGACTTTCCAATTTATCTTGGCTTTTTCCTACCAGAAAATCTTCTATTCCCTCCATTAAAAATGTATCCTGTCTTCAGAGAGGGAGATAGACAGATAGACACAGAGAGACAAAGACAGACAGAGAGAGAGAGGAGAGAGAGAGAGAGAGAGAGAGAGAGAGAGAGAGAGAGAGAGAGAGAGAGAGAGAGAGAGAGAGAGAGAGAGAGAGAGCGAGAGAGAAAGAGAGAGAGAGAGAGAGAGAGAGAGAGAGAGAGAGAGAGAGAGAGAGAGAGAGAGAGAGAGAGAGAGAGAGAGAGAGAGAGATACAGACAGAGACAGACACAGTGCCCAAACATCAGGGGCTATAGAAATCTAACACATGGAAACCTGTTGATAATTTCTTGTTTGTGGCATTTCCTCATTATGTATTTGTAGAGAACCTTCTCTGTATTTGTTCATCCAGTGCCTGACTTAATTCTTGTTCCTTGATTGACTGATTGATCTTTGAAAGAGAAAAAGCAAGAAACATACATATTATTTTCTGTTCCTGGACTGTAGAAAACAAACACACACCAAACTTTGTTAACGACTAAGTGTTTTTTCTTTCTAAGTGGCTAGTTTCAAAATGCTTTGGTTTTATGCATTCAACAAATTAACAAATACTTATAAAGTGTCTATTATGTGCTTAACACATTATTCTCCTTCCCACAATCTTCTGTCCAGCAAATCTGGCTTTTTTGCTGTCCCTGATACACAATCTCCTAAATTGCCTACCTTTATGCATTTGTACCAGCTGTTCCTCCTATCTGGAATGCCCTCCTTCTTTCTTTTCACTTCTTAGAATCCTAAGTATACTCTGAATTTCGGTTTGAGGCTACCTTCTACATGAAGCTATGCCTGACTAATGCCTCTCCACCAAAATTATTTCGTATGTATCTATATCTATATCTAGAGTTACATGTGAACACTTCATCTATTCTGGTGGTACTTAAGCTCCTTGAGGACTTGTTGCCTGTGAGAAGGCGATGCTTGAAGGGTAGAGGAAAGCAGAGCCCTGTTCTCTTCCCTTCTGCCAACTACCTTGTCCAGAGAAAGACCTCAAAGAGTTTTGGATTTCCCTTTGATATCCAAGTCCTAGAAACATCCCTGCAACATCTGATGCAGAAACTGCTTAAGGAATAGAGGAAAAACTAGACCCATCGAGGAAAGACACCCACCAAAGAACCAAATCAAACATAAGTGGGAAGTTCATGAGTACCTCAGGTCTTCCAGAAACCACAAACCTTGAATGACCCCTTTGTGGCAAATGGGTCTGAAAGAAGTGGAAGATAGGATTGCTGAGCCAATGTCAGTGATATTTGAGAGATAATTTTTTCCAGGTGAAAAAGAAAACATTTAATTTAAAATAATACAGAATTGAATTGATTCAAATTAAAAAAAATATTATCTGAGTAAGCAAACAAATCTAGCAGAAAGGCAGGCTCGAAGCAAATTAGAAAAGAATCCAGTAAAATCAATGGCATTTTAGGAGTCACCTAAATCACATTCAAACAGAGGGACAAGCAATCAGTGAATGTCTGAAGGGGTTTAGCTTCCCTTGTTCAATCCCTTGAGTCCCAGGACAGAAATAAAAAAGTAGTTTTACTATGGTGATATCAGTGGCAGGTATCAGCCCATATTGGAAGACCTAGGTCACCCAAGTGGAAGCCATGCATGTCCTTTCATCTATATAACACAGACCACACATAACTAAAATAGGACAATCTGTTGAGGAAAGGCAAGAAAGTCTTATCATTGCAGTAGGAAAAAGGGGAAGAAGTGAGGTGTTAAAACTCAGTATAGAACCAAATAAGTGCAAGAACACCAAGGTGGTAGTCATGTCAGGACACTTGGGTTCTAGGCCTGGTTTTGTCATAAACCATTTGGCTTTTGACTTGTACATCTCATCCCTTCTTTGGGTCTTAGTTTCCTTATGTACAAATGAAGAGATTGGGTATTCTGAACATTTTTCCATATTATTAATTTTGTAGAAGACGTCTCAAACAAAAAAAAGATGAAGAAAACCAGCAAAATACAGTATGTTTTGGTCTGCACTCAGATTCCATTAGTTCTTTCTCAGAGGGCAGATGGTATTTTTCATCAAGAGTCTCTGGGATTGTCTTGTATCACTGCATTGTTCAAAGGAACTGTGTACAATGTTCTTTTGGTTCTGCTAACTTCATATAAATTTTTTCCAGATTTTCTCTAAAATTTCCTACTCATTATTATTTATAGCATAATAGTATGCCATAAAACCATATACCACAACTTGTTCAGTCTTTCCCCAACTGATGGTCAACTCTTCAATTTCCAATTCTTTGCTACTACAAAAAAGAGCTGCAAGAAATATTTTTGTATAAGTTGGTTTTTCTCCCATTCTTGATCTTTTTGGTAATGCTGGATCAAAGGGTATGCATAGTTTTACAGCCCTGTGGGCATAGTTCCAAATCACTGACGGGGTTTGAGTGAGATCACAACTCCACCAACAGTGCCTTAATAACTTTCCAAAATTTATCATTTACTTTTTATTTCATTTTGGTTAATCTGTTAGGTATGAAGCAGTACCTCAGAGTTATTTTAATTTGCTTTTCTCAAGTCAAGAATAATTTAGAGCATTTTCCATGTGAATAGAGATAGCTGAATTCTTCACTTGAAAGTTGCCTTTTCAAATCAAATGGAGAATAATTTTTTTTTTTGTAAATTTGACTTGGTTTTCTATATATTTGAGAAATGAGATCTTTATCAGAGATACTTGCTGTGAAAAACTTCCCCAGCTTTCTACCTTCCTTCTAATCTTAGTTGCATTGATTTTGTTTGTACAAAATCCTTTAAATCTAATTTAAATTTATTATTATTCTTTTGTTTTTTATAATTTTAAAAACTAATTTAAATTTAATATAATTAGGATTATCATGGAATTACATTATATAATGCTCTTTATATCATCTGATCCTAAATTATTCCCTTATCAATAGATCTGACAGGTAAACTATTCCTTGCTCCCCTAAATTGCTTATGGTATCATCTGACATATTTAAATCATATGACCATGTTGACTTTATCTTGGAATATGCCAAAAGATATTGTTCTAACCCTATTCTCTGACATTATTTTTTAATTATTCCTCTATCTTTTAGAGGCATAATTGGTCCCTTCAGTGACCAAAGTTGTGAAATCTTTCATTGTTTTATATTTTTATTGACATCATGTAAATTGCTGTGATTCTGTTTACTTCACTGTGTCAGTTTATAAAACTCTGCAGAAATTCCTCTAATTCCTCATAATTGCATTTTTATGACAAAAATTCGATTATATTCATTAACCATTTTTAATGTATTCTCAAAATGGTAGGCTAAACTTTTCTGGCCCCTTATTTTTTATATTATATAAAGCATTGGTGTAAATATTTTCCTACATACAATATCTTTTATTCTGCTTTTAACCTATTTGGGGAGTGGGGGATATGTCTAGTAGTGATATTGCTAGGTATTTTCAGCTAATTGGTTTTCTTAGTAAACTTCTTTTTCCTAGAAAAATTATGCCAATACCCAGATACACCATCAGCATTTTTGTGCATCTGTTTTCCCAAATCCACTCCAATATTTATCATTTTTTTTGTTTTTTGTCATCTCTGTCAATCTAATCACATGTTTTTAATGAATTTTCTATAATATGATAAATCTTGTATCTTTTCTTCAAATAAAATATGTGATACTTTGCATGAATGCTTTGTGGAAAAAAATAGTTAATCAATAAGCATTTATTAATTATTTTCCAGGCATTGTGCTAGATCCCATTCTGCTTTTTTGTCCATTCTTCAACCCTTTTTGGAATGGAAAAGTTTAATTCACCTACATTAAGTGTTCTCATTAAATTGACCTTTTCCCCCCCTAGCATTTGTAGTTCAATTCTTGTTCAGTTTATTGGAAGGGTTTTGGAAGTAATATTAAAAAATAGACAATGTCTTGGCCTTCCACAATTAACTGAAAGATATTCAAAATGTATGATATTATTTTTATGACTTCTTTATTCTTAATGGATTTAGGAGACCAAAACACCATCTTAAAAAACATTTATGAACCCCGGGCTCTCCTATCATCAAATGCAGTAAAAAATTATTGTATAATAATACAGTCAGCTAGGTGGCTCAGTAAATAAGGAGCCAGGCCTAGAGATAGTGGGTCCTGGGTTCAAATCTAACAGCAGCTACTTTCAAGCTTGTGACACTGGGCAAGTCACTTTCCTCCAATTTCCTAGCCCTTACATTCTTCTATCTTGGAATCTCTCCTTAGTATTATAAGAATTTATTTTTCATATTATTTTTGTATTTTTTCCTATTATTTTCATATCAGGGATATAGAGCAGAAAGGCCTTACAGCAAATCCTGTATCTTAGAGAGAATTATTGTATATTTCTGTGTCTGGAATCTTGGTCAGAGATTATATCCAGTAGACTGCTTTTTGCATATTCTTTGTCCTTAGGAATCCCAAAGAATGTCCTCTTTAAAAACGACAGCAGAATTTGGTTAATAAATGAAGGAGAGAAGGTTTCTTTTCTAATTTTCTAAACCTCTCACCAGTCCAGTGAGGACTGATGGGGTGCAAGCTTTGAGAGATCACCTCTTAATTATTTATCCACCAATTGTAGATGTCTTGGAATGTTCCAGAGAGGGGCTGAATCATGGTCTCCTAAAACTATTTTTTAAGCTGCCTGACCCAGATTTCCAACCAGTGGTCACAGACTTATATGTCAATTTATTGGTTGTGATGCTGCCCTACCAATAAGTAGATATATTTTTAATAAACTTATATTCTTACCAAAAATCAGTCTCTCAAGATAATTGTAATAGTAAAAGTATCAATTCTAAAACAGAAGGTAAGTGTTTAAATTGTATATTAATATAAAACTTACCTTATTTAATGACTTTTTTAATCATAAATATCAAATGAGGGATAAAACAGATATTTGCTCACCAAAGATGTTCACCACTATGTTGAAAGAGTTCCAGTAATTCTTCTACCTTCTGATCATGTCTGGAACATAAAATTTGAACCCTAAGAAAGACTTAAAATATCACAGGATCATATCTAGTGCTGGAAAGGAGTTAGTGTGTCATAAAAAAACATGAGAGATAAAAAGTGACTTAACCAAGGTCATACAGAAAGTGATAGAGCTAGAAGTCAAAGTTAGGTCCTTTACTCTAAGCTTAGCATTTTGTAAGTAAGGATAAAGAAATGGCTCTTGGAAGGATGAAGTAAATGAATTTTTCAATAAGTATTTATTAAATACCTATTAAGTACCAGGTACTTTGCTAAGGTCTGGGGATACAAAGTAAGTCAAATGACAGTCCCTGATCTCAAGAATCTAATGAGAGGGACAACATGAAGGTCACTGTGTATAAACAAGCTACATGCAGGATAAATATTAGATAATCAACAGAGAGAAGGATGAGAATTAAAAAGGTTTGGGTATCCCACAATATGCTGTCTAAAAGAAACTCATCTAAAGCAGGGAGATATACACAAAGTAAATGTAAAGGGCTGGAGCAAAATCATGGAGGTCATGATTCAGTCCTCTCTGGAAAATTCCAAGACATTTTCAATTGGTGGACAAATCATTTTTAAAAAGCAGAGATAAAAAGAGATAATTAAATGGGAAAGGACCTACTTGTATAAAAATATCTATGGCAGCACTTTTTGTGGTGGCAAAGAATTGGAAATTAAGGGGATGCCAATCGGTTGGGAGATGGCTAAACAAATTGTGGTATATGATAATTATGGGATACTATTGTGCTGTAAGAAATGGTTAACAGGATGATTTTAGAAAGAGCTGGAAAGATCTACATGAACTGGTGTAAAGTGAAAAAAGCAGTAACAGTAATATTGTGAAATGATCACTTGTGAAAGACTAGCTACTCTCAGTTATACAATAATTCCAGGACAATTCTGAAGGTTTTATGTCAAAGAATACTATCTACCTCCAGAGAAAGAATTGTTGGTGTTGGAACTCACACAAAAGCATAATATTTTTCACTTTATTTTGGTTTTTATTTTTGGGGTTTTGGTTTCATACTATTACTCTCTTATAAACATGAACAATATGAAAATATGTATGATGATACATGTATAATCCAGATAAAATTGCTTACCCTCTCTAGGAAGGGGGAGAGAAGGGAATAAGGGAGACAATTTGGATCATATAACTTCTGAAAATTTCTGTGGAAAATTGTTATTATGTGTAATTGATAAAATAAAATATCTTTACCCAAAAAAATCAAGGGTAGAAATTATGATCTCAGACAAAGGAAAGTGGAAATTGACCTAACTAAAATAGATAAAGAAACCAATTACATAGATAAAAGGAACTATAGACAATGAAGTAATATTAGTATTAAATATATACACACACCAATTGGCACAGCAACCAAATTCCTAAAGGTTAAACAACATCATTTACAAGAGGAAATATACACAAAATTGTATTGGTAGGGACCATTAATCTTCCCCTCTCAGAGTTAGATAAGTCAAATAAAAAATAAGCAAGAAAGAAATTAAGGAGGTGAATAGAATTTTAGAAAAGTTAGACTTTATAGACCTCTATAGAAAACTGAATGGAAATAGAGAGGAATATATATTTTTTTTTCTCAGCAGCACAGAGGATCTTCACAAAAATTGATCAATAATAGGGTATAAAAATCTCACAACCAAATGCTGGAAAGCAAAAATATTAAATGGATCCTTTTAAGATTATAATGCTATAAAATTTATGCTGAACAAAGGACTGGAGAAAAAAGACAAAAAGTTATTTGGAAACTAAACAATCATATATTAAAGAATGAATAGGGTAAAGAACAAATCATAAAAATAATCAATAATTACATTAAAGAGGATGACAACAAGGATACAATGAACCAAAATTTGGAGATGCAGCCAAATCAGTACTTAAGGAACAATTTACATTTCTAAATGCTTACATCAATAAAACAGAGAAAGAGTAGATCAATGAATTGAATATGTAACTAAAAAAATTAGAAAAAGGACAAATAAAAAACCCAATTAAATACAAAATTAGAAATCCCAAAGATCAAGGGAGAGATTAATAAAACTGGAAGTATGAAAAATATTAAACTAAAACACAAGGAGTTGGTTTTATGGAAAAAATCAATAAAATAAATAATTGATTAATCTGATAAAAAAGGAAGAAGAAAGCCAAATTACTAGTATTAAAAATGAAAAGGGCAAGATTGCAACCAATGAAGAGGAAATTAAAGCAATTATTAGAATTCATTTTGCCCAATTATATCCCAATAAATCTGTTAATATAAATGAAATAGATAAATATTTAAAGAAATACAAATTGCTCAGATTAACAGGAGGGAAATAAAATACTTAAATAATCTAATCTCAGAAAAAGAAATTGAATAAACCATTAATGAGAAAGCTAAGAAAAAATCCTTAGGGCCAGATGAATTCACAAATGAATTCTACTAAACATTTAAAGAACAACTAATTCCAATATTACATAAACTATTCAGAAAAATAGCTAAAGAAATGCTACCAAATTCATTTTATGACACAAATACAGCATTAAAGCCTAAACCAGGAAAAACAAAAAAACAGAGAAAGAAAACTATAGACCAATATTCCTAATGAATATTGATACAAAAATTGTAAACAAAATACTAGCAAGAAGATTACAACAATATATCATGACGATCATATACCATAATCTGGTGGGTTTTATACCAGAAATGCAGGGATGGTTCAATATTAGGAAAATTATCAACATAATTGACCATATCAATAACAAAAACTACCGGAAACCATATAATGATTTCAACAGATGCAAAAAAAAAAAAAGCTTTTCTCAAAATTCAAGATTCATTCCTATTAAAAACACTAGAGATCATTGGAATAAATGGAACATTCCTCAAAATGATAAATAGCATCTATCTAAAAACCATCAGCAAACATTATCTGTAATGGGGATAAGCTAGAAGCCTTCCCAATAAGGCAAGGAATGAAACACAGAAGCCCATTATCACCACTACTATTCAATATTTTATTAGATATGCTAGTTATAGCAATAAGAGAAGAAAAAATCAAAGGAATTAGAATAGACAATGAGGAAATATAGCTATCACTTTTTGCTGATGATATGATGACATGCCTAGAAAATCCTGAAGGACTTACCAAAAAATTAATAAAAACAATTAACAACTTTAGTAAAGTAGCGGGATATAAAATAAAGCTAAAAAAAAATCACCATTTCTCTATACTACCAATAAAGTCCAACAGCAAGAAGTAGAGAAATCCCAGTTAAAATAGCTGTAGACAATATAAAATGCCTAGGAATCTACCTGCCAAGACAAACCCAGGAACAATATGATCACAACTAAGAAAGCTTTCCACACAAATAAATTTAGATCTAAACAATTTGAAAAACATAAATTGCTCATGGCTAGCCTGAGAAAATATAATAAAGATGACAATTCTCTCTAAATTAATTCACTTGTTCAGTGCCATACCAATCAAACTACCTAAGAATTATCTCATAGAGCTAGAAAAATAGTTAAAAAGTTCATTTATATGAACAAAAGACCTAGACTATCAAGGGAATTAACAAAAAAATAGGAAAAGAGTGGCTTACCTCTATTGTATCTCATACTATGCAATAAAACAGAAACAATTAAAACAATCACTAAGAAATACAGTGGAAAACCAATGGAATAGATTAGATACACAACATGCAATGGTAAATGACACATAGTGTTTGACAATCCCTAACATTCAAGCTTGTTGAGAAAATAGTGTGGCAGACATTAGGCAGAGACCAATACCTCCTGCCATATATCAAGGTAAAGTAAAAATGTATACATAATTTAGAAAAAAAAATGTGGATAAGGGAATGATTTGTGTCAAAATAAGACAAAGAGAATATTATGAGATATAAAATAGATAACTTTGACTACGTTAAGTTAAAACAATTTTGTAGAAACAAACACAATGCAACCAAGATTAAAAGGCAAACAACAAATGGAAAAACCCCTTTCTATAAAGTCTCTTTGACATTGCTCAAATATTTAGTGAGCTGTGTCAGATTTATAAGAGTACAAAGTATTTCCCAATTTACCAATGGTGAAAGGATTTGAACAGGGAATTCTCAGATTAAGAAATTAAACCTATCTTTATTCATACAAAAAATGCTCCAAATTTCCAAATAATGATTAAAGAAATATAAATTAATAAAAAATTCAGAACACTAATACACTGTTGGTAGAACTGTGACCTAATACAAGCATTCAAGAGAGTTATTTGGAACCATACCCAAAGAGCCCTTTAACTGTGCATACCATTTAACTCAACAATACCACTACTAGTTCTGTATCCCAAAGAGATTAAAAATAGAGGAAATGTGCTTATCTGTCCAAAAATATTAATAGCAGCTATTTTTGTAGGGTCAAAGAACTGGAAATTGAAGGGATGGCTCTCATTTGGGGAAATGGTTAAATGAGTTTTGGCATATGCTTGTAATGTAATACTATTGAGTAATAAGAAATAACAAACAAGAAAACTCCACAAAACTTTTGAAAGACATGAAATGATGCAAAGTGAAATGAGCAGAACCAGAATTATGTCATACATAGTGACAATAATGTATAGGATCAACTGGATTAATTATTGTCAACAAGGCAAGGATCCAGGATAATTCTAAGAGACTCATGAAAAAAAAAGAATATCCAACACCATAGAAGGATCAGATGAAATCTGAATGCAAAATGAAGTATACTATTTTTCACTTTATTTGCTTCATGAAATTTTCTCTAGTGCATGCAATGTGTCTTCTTTCACAATGTGATGAACAAAATAATAAGCATTGTATGATAATATATGTAAAACCTAAAATATATTCCCTGGAAGAGTGGGAGAAATAGGAGAGAGAGAGAGAGAGAGAGAGAGAGAGAGAGAGAGAGAGAGAGAGAGAGAGAGAGAGAGAGAGAGAGAGAGAGAGAGAGAGAGAGAGAGAGAGAATATGGATTATAGAATATTAGAAAACAAATATTTTAAAAAGTTGTATTGATAAGTAATCTGGAAAAAATTAAAAAAATATATTATAAAAAGGGATTAGGAAAGATTTTCTAGAGGGTGGGATTTTATCTGGGAAACCTGTGACAGCCAGAATGAGGAGATGAGGAAGGAGCACACTCTAGAAATGGGTAATAGTAAAAAATGGGAGATAAAGTGTCTTTGAGGAATAGCAAGAAAGTCATTGTAAATGGATTGCAATGTGAGTGGAGGAGT
Source organism: Monodelphis domestica (assembly GCF_027887165.1). Classification (NCBI taxonomy): domain Eukaryota; kingdom Metazoa; phylum Chordata; class Mammalia; order Didelphimorphia; family Didelphidae; genus Monodelphis; species Monodelphis domestica. Next base: position 291,343,509 of record NC_077231.1, read on the forward strand.
AAATGGAGGGGTAAGAAGGAGCCATGTTGTGAAAAGCTTTGAATGTTAGAGAATTTTATTTTTGAACTTGGAAGTGATATGGAACCACTATAATTTATTGAAATGGGTGTGAGTGTGTGTGTGTGTGTGTGTGTGTGTGTGTGTGTGTGGCATTTTCACACCTGAACATTAGAAAGATTTGACAGCTCAGAGGAAGATGGATTGGACTGGAGAGAGGCTTGAGTCATGGAAACCAACTAGTAGAATATTACAATTGTGATAAGGGTCTGTCTACATCAGGTTGATGGTGGTGGTAGTGGCTGTGTCACTGTAGGGGAGCAAAATTATATGTGAGATATTATGATCAACAGGCAACAGATTGGATATATGAGATTGAGGAGTTGAGTATGACACTTCAGCTGAAAGTCTATATGAATTGAATGATGGCCATGCCTTCAAAGGGATCAGAAAGTTGAAAAGGAGTAAGGATTTGGAGGGAAGATAATGAGCTCAGTTTTGGACATGTTGAGATAAAAATGTATATAGGACATTTAGTTTGAGCTAACTAATGGATAGTTAGAAATCCCTGAATGAAGGTCAACAAAGATGCTAGGGCCAGAAAAGTAGATCTGAGAGCCATCAGCATAGGGAGGATGACTGAATCCATGAAAGATGATAAGATCACTAACTGAAGTAATATTATATAAAGAAAAAAGAAGGTGGCCCAGGAAGGAGACTTTGGTGACCCCTGGGGTTAGTGGATATGACTTAGATGAAGATCCAGCAAAACAGTGAGAAGGAGTAGACAGGTAACAGAAGAACCAGCATAGAGTAGTGTCATGGAAACCTAGAGAGAAGAGGGCATCAAGAAGAGAAGGATGATCAATAATGTCCAAAGCAGCAGAGAGATCAAGAAGGATAAGGACTGAAAAAATATCATTAGATTTGGCAATGAAGGGACTGTTAATAACTTGGGAGAAAGTTTTGGTTGAATGATTAAATCCAAAGATGGACCATAGAAAATTAAAATTAGAGTGAGAGGAAAGGAAGTACATGACTTTATTGGAGATGGCTACTCAAGGAGTTTTAATATCAACTAGAAGGCAGTTTGGGTACAATGGTTGAGGCCTCAGTGAGATTACAAGGATTTATGAAATGAGAGTGATATAGTAGAATTAGTATTACTAAAAATAGAAAAGGCAGTCAATTTGCATGGTTGGGAGGGCCGAAGGAATACTAAGTGGATGGTGGTTAATCTGGAGTCAGGAAGACTTGAGATACTTATGAACTATGTGACCCTGGACAAGTCATCTAACCTGGATGCCTCAGTTTTAATCTGCAAAAATAGGGATGATAGTAGTACCAATCTCTCAGGGCTGTTGTGAGGATCAAATAAGATAATAACATTGTAAAGAACTTATAAAGTTCTTTATAATCCTTAAAGCATGATATACATATTATTATGAATATATATGTACCTATATGTCTATCTATAAATATACCCACATAATTACATATATATATGCATACATATACACAGAATCATATCCTTATATAGAAATATGTCTATCTGTAGATATATTATAACTGTATAGCTATATAGTTATATGTGAATATTGTTTGTCCTTTTTGAAGACCAATGGCATAACAATGAATGTTGATGAATGATGTCTTGACTTGTTCATGATTTGGATTTTAGTGAGGCAAAAGTTGCACAAAATATATTTTTTTAAATTTTAAAAATTTAGAATATTTCTCCATGGCACATGATTCATGATTCCCCTCCCCCCTCTCGAAGCTGACAAGCACTTCTACTGGGTTATCCATGTATCATGTTCAAAACCTATTTCCATGTGACTCATATTTCCAACAGAGTGATCTTTTAACATCAGAACCCCAATCCTATCCCCATGCAACCACGTGTTCAATTCTACATTGTTCTTTTGTGTTTCTGCTCCCAGTTATTTTTTCTGGATGTGGATAGCTTTCTTTCTCATAAGTCCCTCAGGATTGTCCTGGGTCATTGCATTGCTGCTAGTAGAGAAGTCCATTACATTCGATTGTGCCACAATGTATCAGTCTCTGTGTACAATGTTTTCCTGGTTCTGCTCCTTTCACTCTGCATCAGTTCCTGGATGTCTTTCCAGTGGATGGATGACCTTGACTTCTTTGATATCTGACCAAGTTCTCAGTTTTCCACAGCACCTGCTTCCATTGCCTTCATGGGCATTGGAACAAATTGTTCTCCTCCACCCATTCCACCAGGGAAAATCTTCACATGCTTGCTGAAGACATCCCCCTGGATCACCAACATGTTTAAAGCCAGTGAGCTCTCCTTAACCTGGGTTAGCCCATCTACAGAGGTTTAACTGGAGTGTGGCTGCGGCAACGTGCTACAGCATCTTGGAGCCACAGGGGAGTGTTGGGTGACAGGTGGATACCAACAGTGGGTGAACAGCCCTGAAAAGGGCTCAGCAAACTCTCACCAGAGTTGCTAGTGATAGAAATCTCTGTGTAGATACACATATATTTTTAGAATGGGGGAGAAGGAATATGTTTGTCAGAGAGAGAGAGAGAGAAATTTAAAATTCAGGAAAGAAGAGAGATAAATGAGGCCACCATGAAACAATGTTAACTAGTCAGTTATTTTTCTAGCTTGTTAGGTCTCATACCTTTTTACAATGCTGGCCTCCAACACTGCAAGGATTGCTAGTGTTCTATTGAAGAAAAAAACCCAGTTTCTTCCACCCTATGCCTAAATCCCAAAAACTAGGCAAAGAAGAGTGGGGTTCTGGAAGTCCCTGCCCATTTGTAGATGGGACATTTCAATTGTGCAACAAAGCCAATGTAGCATAAGCTCTAAAGCAGCAGCACAAGACCAGTGTGGCTTTGGCTGGGACCTGCCTAGCCCTCTAATGGCATCACACTGAGGTAGACTGAAACTACAAGGATACTGAGTGACGTCTATGTTTCATCACTTGTCTGTCCACCCCTGCATTTATTAGTAGGTCCATAGATATAATATTATAATAGATTTCTATACATGCATACATATAGCACATATAATCTACAGGTATGCGTCTATGTATACACACAAATATGTGTGTGTGTATATATGTATATGTGTATATATATATATATATATATATATATATATACACACAAACACTTTTCACACCATAGTGCCTGATTTATAATTTCCCAAGGGCAATATTTTTTTACAGAGTCTGGCAAGATTTTTTGTTCTTCATTAGGTCCTTTATTAACCCACTGCCAGAGCTCTGGATCTAACCACTGCCAGTGTTTCAGCGATCATATTATCAGTAATAGCATATTTCCTTGGGGAGATATGACTCTGGCCTCTTGCAGGTGGAGGTTGGGAGGGAAGGGAAGGAGGAGGGGAAAAAATGTCATATTCACCACTCTTAGCATGCTCAGGCTTCTGATACCCTGTATGAAACTTGTGAGGGTGAAGGGACTTCCTTAAGACATTTGTCAATAAAGGATATATGAATAACAGCCAGACTGCTCCTTCTGCAAAGCATCTCCCATTGATTTTGCATTTATTCTTTATTCTCTTTGGACTTATATGCCCAAATTTTCACCCCTAAATAGAATGTTAGCTCCTTGAGGTCAGAGATCTCTATTTCATTTTTGTCCTTATATTTATAGCACCTAGAATAGTGCTGCAGTCACTTATTTCTCTGTTTGTTGATGGCTTGATATCTATGTGTATTGATATATACTTATACATTATTATTTACATTATGTTAAATAATATAATATAAATATATTAAAGATTATAATATAATACAGTATATAAATTATATATAAACACATATAATTAAGTAAATAAACAAACAAATGAATAAATGAATAAATAAATAAAAAATGAACAAACAAGCAAATAAATAAATAAATATGTAAGTAAATAAATGAATGAATAAATAAATAAATAAATAAATAAATAGCACAAAACTAAATGTCTTCCTGGAGACACTCAAGAAGACCTGGGTTCATTCACAGGCACTCCTTAGCTGTGTGTCCCTGGGCAAATGCCTGGACCTTTTTCTATCTGTTTTGGTTTTCTCATCTTTAAATTGGGGATAAAAATATTACCTGCCTTCCAGGGTTGTTGGGAGGACCAAATCTGATCACATTTATAAAAGATTTTGCAAAGCCCTAGAGAACTCTAGAAACATGATTGTTATTATTATTTGCATGTCTTTGCATGTGTATTTGGCATGTATATGAGTGCATAAATGTGGGGTATGCATTCATGCACACATGTGTGAATGTGCATATGCACACAATATATGCACATATATACACATACACACATTAATTAAATAGCAAGTGGATGTATTTGTTTGCAGTTTCATGTAGCTCTCACACCCTGTTCCCAGAAAAGCAGGTTTTGCCAGTCATGTGGAGTTTTGTTAAAGTTTCAGGCTTTAACCCCAAAGTAATGACTCTGTAATCTGGGGATTGGGGCCACCTCAAAATGGGTTCTACACCACACAGAGGAGTGGTTCCTTCCTGTCTGTGTCAAAACCTCAGATGAGGTACCAAAATCTGAAGTTCAGTCATCCTCATCACTGATTTCCCCTACAGGGAAAGGAGGTGGTATTAAAGTAACAGGCAAGGAAGGGACCTAGAGTGCTCATAGGCTTACACGGTCCATCATAACCTAGAGATGCAAGAGAACTCAGAAGCTCCTGCTCCAACCTCTCATTTTATAGAAGAGAGACAACTTATGGAAAGTCCCAACCCCTGACCTTCAGATATTCACAAGCAGCTGCTAAATGGATAGGGGAGACCAAAGCTCTCTTCCTTCTCTCCTCATCCTCTCAAACCTACTCCTCCACACAGGCTTGGATGGAAGTGTTCTCTCCTGTAAGTAGCCAGAGATCTGAGCTATACTGCCATTTCATACAAAACACATAGAGTGATTGGACATATAATGATTTAAAGTCTTGATCAACTGATTCAATAGGTCTTGCTCATGCCTGGTCCCTATTTTCATTGACTGACCCAAAAGAAATTTTTTTTTTCACCTGAGAAAAGGACAGAGTTAGATCTTGCTTAGCTCAGTCAAAACCACCATTATACAGAACCCTAGACACTTTATGCTCACACATTTTTCTGTGTATGACAATGCTCATATTACTCCATGGGCTGCCACTGGATTCCTTTTCCTACATGACATGGAGCTTTTTTGTATTCTTTTAATATCTTAGCACAATATTGCCAAATGAAATAATATTCAGAGAAGCCCTTATTACAATACCTGGCACACAGTAGGTACTGTATAAATGTTGATTCCCTTCTCTTTCCATTTTATACTCTAATGGGAAGAAAGAGTACTTTCTAGTTTCAGCACTAATGGCCATGTGACTTTTTGAACAAGCCAGTTCAGTTTAGGCAGTTTGAGAGCAGAAAGAACTTCATTAATAATTTCTGCATTAGCTATGGATTTTCCAGCTGAGGTTAAAAATCCTCTTTGGAGCCATAGCATCCCGACTGAGTGACAAATGCCAAAAGCATATCTAGAATCCATATAAATTGTTGCCTTTTTATCCTTGGCAATTATACAAGCTTGTTTTAGAGCTATGAGTTCTGCTCCCTGAGCGCTAAGGTTAGAAGGTAGTTCATTGCTCTGCCCATACAGGTAGCTCTGACCCTGTCTCTAGAGGAAATGACCGATGTGACAAGGAAATCACTTTAAAAGACTGATATATATTAATTTAAGGTTGCCAAGGAATTCAGCTATGTAATTCCTAAATGAAAACTCAAGTCAGCCTTCAACCTTTTATAGAGTTTAATTACAAACAGGAGGAAGAAAGGAATTAGAGATATAGAGAGAGAGGGAGAGAGAAAGGGGAGAGAAGGGAATAGGGCTTAAATACCCCTTCTGTTTAGGCTGGCCCAAAAGGCCCAAGCCCTTAGATAGCTGAGGCAAAGAAAGGAGATCAGTCCCTATCACTCATGTGACCAAAATGGAGAAACAGTCTCAGGGGCCTCCATCTCCAGCTTCCTTCAGAGCAGCACAACCTCTCAGAGCCAAAAAACTCTCCAACCAACCCCCCACCGTCCTCAGACCCCTCTATCTTTAAGGAAACCATCCAAGTTCCCTCCCCTCAGTTTTCACATCTACCAATCACTGTCCATGTCTTCCCTGTGTCAATGGTGGCTCTAGCTTAACCCAGGACCGCCCAGAGGTCTGTGGCTTTGCATATGTCTGTTGAAGGTCATATTCTCAAATAATTAAATCTTGATCTTTTGCTACAGCCCTTCCTAAATCCTGTTACCCTGAGTATGGTAGAGATTGGAATAATTAAATTTTGATCTATGCCGCAGCCCTTCCTAAATCCTGTTAGGACTGAGTAGGGTGGAGATTGCAATTTCCAAGACCTGGTTCTGTCGTTCCAAGTATCTCCATTGTATCAATTCTAAAATCAATCATGACTCAAAGAACTTCCTGTTCTATGCTTAAGCATAGGTCAAAGCCCTTTCCATTGTTCAGCAAAAGGTTTCTGTCCTAAAGTAATCTTAAGAAGGGAGGAGGAGGAACCTCCCATGCCAATGGGGTTCACATTCCAATAGAGTTCCCACTCTCAATAGGAAATTTATCAAGTATGAAATTTCCCAATGGTGAAATTTCCAACATTTATAAGTCTAAGAAATTTTAAGGTTTACACCGAGCAGATGCCGCTGCAAAACTAGCAGCCATAGAAGGACCTGGATTAATTTTAACATTGACAACCACTGATAATTTAAATTTATCACTTTCCTATAATGAAAAGGAAGTGGAAAAATGGAAACAAAAATTCAAAGCAAAACAGATTAATGGAGTGTGGGTGTCATCTGAAGGAAAACCCCCGCTCCCTAGAAGTTTCTATAACCAAATTTGCCAATTTATTCACAAAAATGGTCATTTTGGCACCCAGGGCATCGTGGACTCTGTCAAGAGAGTATGGATAGCCCCTGGTATAACTACTATAGCCTCTAAAGTATGTTCAGCCTGCCCTATCTGCCAGGCATATAACCAACATGCATATTGTGGAAAAGCCTTTGGGGGACGTCCTCTGGCTTACACACCTTTTGAACATCTACAGATAGATTTCATAACAATGCCAAAGGCTGGGCGTTATAAATTTTGTCTAGTAATTGTAGATCAACTAACCAGATGGCCGGAAGCATTTCCTACGACCTGAGCCACAGCAGATTTTGTTGCAAAGATACTTTTAAAGGAAATTATTCCTCGTTTTGGCCTACCAGCACGTATTGACTCCGATAGAGGGAGTCATTTTACCGATTCTGACTTAAACCAAATATATTCTTGCTTGGGGATAACTCCAAAATTCCATGTTCCATATCACCCCCAGAGCTCAGGCCAAGTGGAGAGGATGAATAAAGAATTTAAGACTATGATTGGCAAATTATGCACTGAGACCCATTTAAAATGGCCTGAAATTCTCCCTCTGGCCCTATTTTATTTTAGAAGCAGGCCTAGAGGAGACTTACATATTTCATCATTTGAGATGCTTTTTGGACATCCGCCTATACAGGCTAAGCCTTTCTCCCCAGCTTATACATCGCTATTAGGGGGAGATATAACTATTGCTTCCTATATACAGGAGTTACAGCACAAACTATGTGAACTTCATGAATCCGGAGCTGCAGTACAAGCCGGACCATTAGACTTTTCTCTGCATGACCTGAACCCAGGAGACAAGGTTTATATCAAGAATTTCAAGCGAACTGGAGCAACTCAACCTTCATGGGAAGGACCATTCCAAATATTAATAACTACTCCAACATCTATAAAGATTGGAGAAAGAGACTCTTGGACTCACTGCTCACATGTGAAGAAAGCATCTTCTGCTGAGACTGATTGACTATCATATGAATTGTGACTATATCTTATCATATGAATTGGAGATAATAATCCATAGACAAATGGATGCTGTTTTTTCAAGAACACATTGAATTACTGATTTTTTTCTTATTTTTCTTATTTCTTTTCTTTTCTTTTTTGATCAGAATATTTGATTTTTTTTTCTCATTTTTGTACTGAAGGTACACATAATTAATATTAATATTATTTGTTCCTGTAGTAATACAAGTTAATATATATACTCTTGCTATAATATCAATATATGCCTAAAATCTTTAAACTATGGGAACCTGCCATTTATTGATAAAATACTATAGGACTGTGATTAATGTTTGTGTCTGATTCCAGGAAAAGGGATAAAAACAAGGAGCACAGACTAAACCTGAATAGTGCCAATAGAGCACACAAGAAATATTAAAGGGAGACTCGAGGTTGCAACGCTTAACTTATGTTTAAGTGGTAGGACTTCCTTGTATCTACACTCTTTACGAAGTACTCAAACAAGTACAAAGCTTGACTATCATGCTGGCTCCCTATATCCCTGAGGAAAAAAAATCAGATGAGGGAATGACATTTCCCCATCAAAATAGAATTCTAATTCTTTTCTTCTTATATTATGGCAACTTCCTGTAGTCTTGGCTACAAATGGCTAAGTGAAATATTACTGCATTCTGTCCACATACTTGTGGGATAGAAATTACTTTAAACTGGACCTATACAAGGCCTATTTTGAATTTTTCTTATGTTTTTGATTTTTTTTCTATTCTTTTGATAATTGACACATACACCCACATAACTGAACATTGCATTCTGAGCTAAACTTGATATTTTTTAATACTTACTTCAGGGGAGATTGTATTTTAATTTAAAAATCTAAGAATTTTTTTATTTTTGAATTTTTTTGTTTGAGATTGTATTTTTATAAAAAATCCAAGAATTTTGAATTTTGTTTAAGATTTTACTGTTATAAAAAATCAAAGATTTTGATTCTGTTTGAGAAAAGATCTTCAAGAAAGAAGCTTGAAACTTTTATATCCAGAGAATGAATCAAGAATGAACTTTGGATATGATTGATTGGACTGAACTTTTGATTGAACATTTATTGTAATTGTACACATTTATGCCAAAAGGGACTGCCCCTAATTTGGCTTTCTGTCAATGAGCCTAGCAAAACATTGGTTTTGCTTTCTTTTCTTTTCTATTTCCTCTCTCACTATTCTAATTCTCTTAAAAAAATTTAATATTGTGTATATCTATAGTTAGAATTAAATTCAGAATTACAAAATTGATTATGTTGTTTGATCAATGGGGAGACTGGTCTCCCATGATCATCAGGGGGGATTGTAAACCTTAAAATTTCTTAGACTTATGAATGTTGGAAATTTCCCCATTGGGAAATTTCATACTTGAAAAATTTCCTACTGATAGTAAGAACTCCATTGGAATGTGAAACTCTTTAGCATGGGAGGATCCTTCTCCTCCCTACTTAAGACTACTTTAGGACAGAAACCTTTTGCTAAACAATGGAAAGGGCTTTGACCTATGCTTAAGCATAGAACAGGAAGTTCTTTGAGTCATGATTGATTTTAGAATTGATACAATAGAGATACTTGGAATGACAGAACCAGGTCTTGGAACTTACAATCTCCACCCTACTCAGAGTAACAGGATTTAGGAAGGGCTGTAGCAAAGATCAAGATTTAATTATTTGAGAATATGACCTTCAACAGACATGTGCAAAGGAAACAGACCTCTGGGCGGTCCTGGGTTAAGCTAGAGCCACCATTGGCATAGGGGAGACATCGACAGTGATTGGTGGATGTGAGAACTGAGGGGAGGGGACTTAGATGGTTTCCTTAAAGATAGCAGGGTCTGAGGAGAGGGGGAGGAGGTTTTGCTCTGAGAGGTTTTGCTCTGAAGGAGGCTGGAGGTGGAGGCCCCTGAGACTGTTTCTCCATTTTGGTCACATGAGTGATAGGGACTGATCTCTTTTCTTTGCCTCAGCTATCTAAGGGCTTGGGCATTTGGCCCAGCCTAAGCAGAGGGGGTATTTAAGCCCTATTCCCTTCTCTCCTCTCTCTCTCTCTCTCTCTCTCTCTCTCTCTCTCTCTCTCTCTCTCTCTCTCTCTCTCTCTCTCTCTCTCTCTCTCTCTCTCTCTCTCTCTCTCTCTCTCTCTCTCTCCCCCTCTCTCTAATACCTTTCTTCCTCCTATTTGTAATTAAAAACTCCATAAAAGGTTGACTGCTGATTTGAGTTTTCATTTAGGAATTACATAGCTGAATTCCTTGGCGACCTTAAATTAATATATATCAGTCTTTTAAAGTGATTTCGATATCAGAGTGTGGCTGACCTCACGGGAGTCTAAAGAATTCTCTCAATAAACTTCTGAAATTCCTTGCCTTTTTACTCTACCTTCTCACCACTTAGTCCCTTTTAACAGCAAACTTGGCTTAAAGACACAGCTGCTAGAACACGTGAGTATAAAAAACTTTTTCTCTCTTCTCTTTTCTTCTTAAGTTAAATTGGAATCAGCAGTTTTTCTTTTTCTTCCCTTTAATCTTAAGGGACAGCTGGGTAGCTCAGTGGATTGAGAGCCAGGCCTAGAGACAGAAGGTCCTAGGTTCAAATCGGACCTCAGATACTTCCCAGCTGCGTGACTCTGATAGTTAGATAGAAAACAGCTGTTTTAAATCTCAGCAACAGGACCCTAAAGTCCTGGCTGGAAGAGCTGTTTCTAAATATCCTTTCCCTTAAGGAACAACTTCCTAGATTAGAAAAAAAACCCCTGTGGAAAGTTTGTTGCTTTGCCCTGCTCCCCACGTGTTTTGTGAAGACTGTTAGAGAAATAATTACTATATATATATATATATATATATATAAATGAGTACTACATTCTTTGACATTTATATGGCAGCTGAAGAATTAGGGGCATTGAGGAATGCAGGATACCTGCAAATTTTTATATTAATAGGCACTGTCATTTTTGTACTCCTCAATACTATATTTAGAGATGCTAAAATAAAAAAATATTGAGGATAAAATAGAAAATATTGTGCATAAAATGCAAGCCCAATTAGAAGATCTAAAATGTTTCTTACAGGATCAATTGGCAAACACCCACTCTACCAGAAACAGACCTGTTTCTGAACCTTTGAATGAAGAAATTTCCTTCCCTGAAATAGAGATGGAAAACACCTTCCCTATAGCCCAATTAACAGACTGCTTCTCTTGTGTACTGCAAATCTTGACTGAATTTAATCCCCAAATCCCTTCCCCTGCAATCCCAGTTTCTCATGTTCCCTCTCATACATAAAACCAAATTCCAACGCAAAGGAGATCTTGTCCTCCTAGAGAAACCTGTCCTTGTCAAACTGACCCACAGGTACAAAATTCAACTAGAGGCCTGTTTCCTCTAAGAGAAGTACCTGAAATAGGACAGAATGAGGATGTGGTGACTTTAAGACATAGGATACCTTTTACTCCCCAAGAAATAAATGAATTTACACGAAATATCCCCACATATGAACAATATCCTTTTCTAGTAGCAAAAAATATGGGAGACATATATTTTCAGTATAATCCATCTTACAAGGACGTTGAGAACTTGCTACAGGCTTTTTTAACTGAAAGTGAAAAAAATAAAATAATTGCTCATGTCAACAAAACCCGGGGGCGTAATGCAGCACATTGGCCATCTCAGGATCCCAAATGGGACTATAACAATCCTGAGGATTATCTACAACTATACCGTTGTAGAGAGGCCATCCTCACGGCAATGAAGGAATGTGCAGACAGTACAGATAAGTGGATGGAACTTGAAAAAATTAAGCAAAAGGAGGAAGAAACACCCTCCAGATTCATGAATAGAATAATCGAGTTTGGGGACAGATACTTAGATTGGGACCTAACTAAAGAGAGTAGCTTAAGACAAGTTAGAAGTATCTTTGTAAATAACTCTTGCAAAACAATTAAAAATTATTTTAGAACACAATGCCCAAGATGGTCAGATATGGACCTTGAAGAATTGCGAAAAACAGCTATATATGTTTTAAAGGGAAACAAAGAAAAGGAGAAAGAAAATAATGATGACATGGAGGAAATGAAGAAAAAAATGAGATATTTAATAGATAGGATAACTAAATTAGAAAGTGGGCATGATAATGAGCCAATGACAATTGCCCGTCTCCAGAAATCCAATTATCAATCCATTACTTGCCACTTCTGTGAGAAGATGGGCCACAAAATGATGGAATGTAGAACCTTTCTTAAGATGATTGGAAGGAATACACAGTTTAATAATAGCTTTAGAAATAATAACTATAGAAATGATGATAACGGTCATAGAAACCAGAATTCTAGAGATTATAATAATGACTATGGAAATAACTATAATGAATATAGAAATAAGAACTTTAGAAACCAGAATTATAGAAATAGGAATTGGGAAAATAATGACAATGCTCCAAATGAAGAAAATTATAATGATAATGAACAACAACAATATATGAGAAATGGTGCTCGTCCAAAAAATACTCGAGGTACTAATGACCCTGAGAGAGGTGCCCTTCAGGGGGGTGCCCAAGGAATATCCCAAACACAATGATGGTGTCCGGGGGGGGGGGTGCTGGGGCACAGGAAATCACTTTAAAAGACTGATGTATATTAATTTAAGGTCGCCAAGGAATTCAGCTATGTAATTCCTAAATGAAAACTCAAGTCAGCAGTCAACCTTTTATGGAGTTTTTAATTACAAACAGGAGGAAGAAAGGTATGAGAGAGAGAGAGAGAGAGAGAGAGAGAGAGAGAGAGAGAGAGAGAAGAGAGAGAGAGAAAGAAAGGGGAGAGAAGGGAATAGGGCTTAAATACCCCCTCTGCTTAGGCTGGGCCAAAGGCCCAAGCCCTTAGATAGCTGAGGCAAAGAAAAGAAATCAGTCCGTATCACTCATGTGACCAAAATGGAGAAACAGTCTCAGGGGCCTCCACCTCCAGCCTCCTTCAGAGCAAAACCTCTCAGAGCAAAACCTCCTCCCCCTCTCCTCAGACCCTGCTATCTTTAAGGAAACCATCTAAGTCCCCTCCCCTCAGTTCTCACATCCACCAATCACTGTCGATGTCTCCCCTATGCCAATGGTGGCTCTAGCTTAACCCAGGACCGCCCAGAGGTCTGTTTCCTTTGCACATGTCTGTTGAAGGTCATATTCTCAAATAATTAAATCTTGATCTTTTGCTACAGCCCTTCCTAAATCCTGTTACTCTGAGTAGGGTGGAGATTGTAAGTTCCAAGACCTGGTTCTGTCATTCCAAGTATCTCTATT